>NC_065506.1:16321118-16443581 GCF_006386435.1 Epinephelus moara | reverse complement strand
CGTGACGATATCACAGTACAACATCACAAGCTCGAGTGTGATATTGCTTTTATACAACAGTTCAACAGTTAAATAAGCAAGGCTGATTAAGAAATGTTGAAAAATGAGGACAAAATAGATAATTTAAGCATTTTATTTGTCTTCCGCCAACAAAAATAGTTCCCTCAGGACTCCGCTGTCACCGTTGCTATATAACGCAGACATGGTGCGCTAGGCACTTACTCTTTATACACATTTATCTGCACGTTTCCATTCCACCATGGATACTCTTTATACACATTTATCTGCACGTTTCCATTCCACCATGGACGAGGAGATATTAATCATGGCGGTGCACCGAGATGTCTTCTGGCGGAGCTGCACCGCACCGCACAGCAAACGCAGCCGGTGGGTATTGACGGACGGCGGAGCACGCAGCGGATAGCCAGTGGAAATCCGCCGTAAATCTTTTCATGGGCCCTCCCTTGCCTTGGGCTGGGGTCATCTGTACCCTTTGACCTTTGACCCCCTTTGTACCCCACCCCCCCTCCAATGTAAGGGTAACGTTAGGTTATTGGATATGTAGTCTCGCTCACCAGACCTTTCTCAAGACAAGAAAGGTCTGGCTGGGCCGACTCTCACTTTAAGATTGGAGAAAAAAACACCCGGCTGCTTGTATTTCTTTCAACCAATTACAATCGTTCTGGGCGGTGCCACAGCAACGGTGCGCTTGCAAAAATATTGCCGGGGGGAAACAAGTTTTGGTGTAACACGCCCACAAAAATATCGCCTACAGGACATGAACCATGGCAGAAAAATGGCTACATCCCCGCAAGATCAAACACTGCAAAAGTTAGTAAAGGACGTGTTGAAAACGGTTGAAAACTGCTACACAACCGGAGGTGGTAGGGCGGGACTTCAGCGGGTGGCTAGTTCCACCCAATGAGAGGCTGATCTATGCAGCGAACTTCTGCCCACTCAGGTTATTGGATATGTGCTGCTCACGGTTTGGCCACTGCAGTTATATAAAGTTCAGACCTCACCTGCAGCCTGTTCATTGGCTGGGGGCTATATGTCCAGAAATGTCCTGAACACAGCAGCACGGAAATAAAATAAAATAATACAGGCAGAGGGCAGAGTCTTTGCATATAAAAACACTGCAACATTATAGTTGTCTGTTTATTTATCTGATGATTGCTGTACGGCACACAATGACCTTCCAAAATAAAGAATACATTTCTAATTATCTTAAAACACATTTCTAGTGAGTTGTAAGTGAAGACAAAAGGGAATTACGTACAGTTGTGTGAGCCTCTGCAGAGCCTCCCGCAAAAATGTGAAATGCCTGATCTATAGCTCTTCTGTAGAGGAACTGTTTCTGCAGAGTTTGTAAAGTTTGATGACTTTTCTTATGTGTGACTGATTGGACAGGTTTTTTTGTATTGTTTATATTTATTTTAACAATAATGGTAACATTGATAGCAAAGTGAAAATATTTTATTGAAGAAGATTGCACACACACACACACACACACACAGAGGGGAGATGTGACTGTGACAACACACATACACAAAATGGAGGTGAAGGATTCCACGGTTGCTATGGTTTGTCTCCAGGTGCATCATTTATGCACAAGATCATCATTTTAACACAGACAACACAGAGAGCAGTCCAGAAAAGTTTATCACTCCACGATTTCTTCAAACTAAACGCTTCTCCTGAGGACTTGCTGCATCCTGACAAGGACTAAAGACTCACAGAGACTCACTGAAAGCCATTCAACTGACTTCCATCATGGAAACTGTAAGATTTCAACACTTTTGACTGTTTTTGTTTTTGTGTGTGTGTTTTTTCTATGAGACTTTAAGTTCTCTAATACATTAATATCAGGCTTAGCCATGATCATCATATAGACGCAAATAAGAGACATAAGTGGAAAATATATTCAAATTCAGCCTTTGAAATTGCAAATCAAGACATTTCTCCTTTTAATCCTAAAAAGTTGAACTCAGAGCAAATAAATTCAGATACATGGTTTTCAAAGTCAAATATTTCAATGCTATGAATTCAGAGGTGTTTACATTTAAATACTGAGCATTCAGTTAAGCAATATCACACTCGAGCTCGCGATGTTGTACTGTGATATCGTCACGGCTGTGATTCGGTCATAGGCACGAGGCCGCAGGCCGAGTGCCGAAGACAATCACAGCCGTGACGTATATCACAGTACAACATCACGAGCTCGAGTGTGATATTGCTTTTATACAACAGTTCAACAGTTAAATAAGCAAGGCTGATTAAGAAATGTTGAAAAATGAGGACAAAATAGATAATTTAAGCATTTTATTTGTCTTCCGCCAACAAAAATAGTTCCCTCAGGACTCCGCTGTCACCGTTGCTATGTAACGCAGACATGGTGCGCCAGGCACTTACTCTTTATACACATTTATCTGCACGTTTCCATTAATTGTGCAGCCGGTGAAATAAGTCTCTGGTGACTGCATGGTGGACTGTCGCTTCACAGGCACAGCCGACTCTGCCTTCTGATCTGACAGTATGTTGCTTTTCTCCAAGTCATTGAGCTCCGCTGATGAAACACTGACAAACCTGGATGTGTGCTCAGATGGATTCAGCTTCTCCTCTCCCTCATCTTCCTCTGATGGCCATTCATAGTTCAATTCAAAACTTATTTTAGGAAATAAATCCATATTTTTGGCTGTTTGACAGTGGATGAATTAATTAGCCTACAACGCAACTGCTGACCTAACTGACACTTACCGTCAGTTTTGATTTGATTGTTGATTGCAATCAGCTGTGAGGCGGAGTGATACATACAGAGTGAAATAATCGTGATGTTGTACTCCAATATCATCACGGTTTTACTGTCTCTCGACCAATCAGATTGCAGGGCTGGAACTAACTGTTGTATAATTAAGCAATATCACACGAGAGGGAGTGATGTTGTACTGTGATATCATCACGGCTGTGATTCGGTCGTAGGCACGAGGCCGCAGGCTCTTAAAATTAAATTGGCCGACTTTTTTGTCTCTCATCTGCTTTCATACACTCCCCCCAACTCCAGGTGTCACATGGTACACAAAATGTATTGACGTGGAAATCAAAATGTATATTATATTAATATTTATTAATTGTAGGGAAGACTGTACCAGATCACTTCATCTGTTGGTTTGAAAAATAACAAAACTGCACATAACAATCAAAATGGCCGCCTCACTGATGAAAATCATTTAATCTTTTCATGTGTCCCATTAAATAATGTATATCAGCCAGCTTCCAGCTGGGAGACAAAGTTATACTGTGAGTTTAAGTGTAGCCAAGAGTACAACTCTGAAGTACATGAACTTAGAGTATAATTCCCAGCAGATATGTGAACTTAATGATTTGTAGTCATTTAATAGATGTTTTTGTGTCCTGTCCTGAAGAAGGCCACTGCATAAACAATTTAAGACCCTCGTTATTATTCCCAAATGAAAATATTTATTCAGGTTACCACAGAAAATGTGATGCCACGTAATATTTTAGCACAGAAAAACTGTACAGACACACACACACACACACACACACACACACACACACAGACTCAGAGTGTGTTCAGACCAAGGGTTAAAGGGCCCACCAGCACATTATTTTCCTGAGCACCCTGGCCAGTTGATCTGATATTTCATGGGGAAAATTTAGGAAACAAAAACTAAATGTGTTGAAAGGACTAACAGGCCCACATGCTCATGAAGAATAATGTCATTTTTTAAAGGGAGGCTGAATTTTTTGCCAAAAATTGTGCCATGAAATTCGTATCATTCAGTGCTGCATTCAAGCACTGAATATTACTCATGTTAGCTCAAATATGTAAATAGTTTGTAGTTTAAGTTAAGTTTTGTAGTTTAAGGTTAAGTTTAATTTTGTAGTTTTAAGGTAAAGTTTTGTAGTTTTAAGTTAAGTATTATAGATTGAAGTTAAGTATTGTAGCTTTGTGCTGCAACAGAGCAAATCTCTCTCCACCTCTGTCACTCTGCTGCAGATAAAACCTCTGCCTCCAGCCTGCTGTAGCCATGTGCTGCCTCCACCCTCTACCAACAGGTTTTACCTCCCATCTGCTCCCCCATGCTCCACCTGCAAATTCTGATGGACAGTTATAGAAACAGCTCCACCAGCAGCCTCTGAAGTGTCCTTTATCAGCCTCCACCAATAGCATCTCACTGCCACTGTCAGGTTTAAACTCCGCCATGTACAGCCTCTGCCGCCTCCACCTGCAGATTGTGGCAGACAGCTGTGGCCACACCTCCAGCTCTCGCCTCTAAAGTGTCCTGCTCATCCTACACCTACAGCCTCTCACAGCCACGCTCAGGTTTAAACTGTTGTTATACTACAGCCATTGTCTGCTGCCCGAGTCTCCACCTGCAAAGAGCTACAGACAAATGCTGAAACTACAACCTTCCACCAGCTCCATCACCTCAAATGCTAAAGAACCATATTCCATCAGAAATCTTTGTCAACCTCCACCCACTGCCTCTGCCATTAACCTGCACCAGTGCCTCCATCTGCAGATTCTCATAGACAGCTCCAACCAGTGATCCACCTACAGCTTCTGTCAGCAACCTGCAGCCGCCACCTCCACCTGCAGGTTCTGACAAACAACTGTGGCCACACCTTCAGCTACACTCTCTGTCAGCAACCCACAGCCACTGCCTCCACCTGCAGGTTCTGACAGACAACTGTGGCCACACCTCTCTTCACAGCCTCCTCCAGCGACCTGCAGTTTCCGCCCCCACCTGCAGATTCTGGCAGACAGCTGTGGCCACACCTCCACCTACAGCCTCTGCCAGCAACCTGCAGTTTCCGCCTCCACCTGCAGATTCTGGCAGACAGCTGTGGCCACACCTCCACCTACAGCCTCCTCCAGCAACCTGCAGTTTCCGCCGCCACCTGCAGATTCTGGCAGACAGCTGTGGCCACACCTCCACCTACAGCCTCTGCCAGCAACCTGCAGCTGCCGCCTCCACCTGCAGATTCTGGTAAACAGCTGCCGCCAAACCTCCAGCTACAGCCTCTGCCAGCAACCTGCAGCCATCGCCTCCACCTGCAGATTCTGGCAGACAGCTGTGGTCACACCTCCAACTACAGCCTCTGCCAGCAACCTGCAGCTGCCGCCTCCACCTGCAGATTCTGGCAGACAGCTGTGGTCACACCTCCAACTACAGCCTCTGCCAGCATCCTGCACCGCTGACTCCTGTCCTGTTGCCCTGTGAAGACCTCAGTGGAACAGCAGGGACCAAGAAATACATGTAAATATAAATAAATATATACATCTTCTTCTCACAGGTATTTCCAGACACTGTGTGAAAGAAGGCTACTTGCACACAATGAATTTGCATTTAGCAACATCAGTAAAAACTTGATATAATAATAATAACCTGGACAGAACAGCAAAATAGACATATATTTATTTTGGGAAAATGGAGTTGTATTTGTTTTTTCTTTTTAGTCATAATAAAAATGTCCCAACAGCTCTAATGGAGCTGGACTCATCCTGAGGACAGCTGCTGTTTTCCACATATTCTCACTCAATCAACCTGGACTGCTGTGTGATGACCACAAATATTTAATAAACTCAAAAAGAAAGGAAAAATCAGCTAAATGCAAACAGTCACAGTGAAGCGACACATAACACTCAGGGATGGTAAAAGGTACAGAATCAGATGAATTTTAATGGGCATTTTAAAATGTAATAGAGCTAAGTGAAAGTGACAAAACTCGAAATACATGTTGGCAACTCTGAGACAGGCTTCAAAAAATAAGGAATATTAACAACTTGTAATACAGTAAATGAGGTTGTTGTGTCAAATAGTAACACACCCCTGTAAGTTCATAAGACTGTTCATAAGACTGAAAGCAAACCTCTTGCTGACAATATGAGTGAGGACACAGTCAGGTGTGTAGGCTACATTTATACATAGTTTGATATGGACTTGATCTCAGGTGTTTTGCAGGCTGATTGGATGAAACTATAGATGAGGTGAAAATCACCATGGTGACAAGCTTGTCCAACTCAGCTATTGTGCAGAAACAGTTGTGAATTCCTAAGGAGTTAAGATAGTATTTTAAATATAGTTAAATTAAATTGTAGTGTCTCACAATAGGCCTATGTAAAACTGTCTTTGATTTAATACTTTACTTTTATGGTATTTTTATACTTTCCCCATCTTTCATGATGAATGAGTCAAACAGCGCCCCCATGTGTCAGTGGTCAAACGGGATATTACACCCTGACTGAAATCAACGCCAGGTGAAAGTTGCATCTGTTAATTAAAATACAGTCAAGTGTCAAACAATTCAAGGCGTCCTCTGTAAAGACACTCCAACACTGTTGACGGACACGTCGCAGGTAAAGAAACTCTTCATTATATTGTGAAGCCCGTCACAAAACAAACAGCAGAAAGTTAACAACAAAAGTTACTTTAAATGAGTTAGCTTCCAAGTAGCAGAAACGTTAGCTAGTTTTCCAGTGTTGCTAATGACATCGGCAAACATGCTAAGCTAGCTACATGTAGCAGTGACAGAGAGAGGAAACAAAGATGGTCAACAAACAAACGAAATGACTTTCAAGGAGGAAGCAGACTATGTCAACAAACAAACAAATAAAAAGGCTGTCAAAGCAGCAAGTGCAGTTGGACATCAGTGTCTACTTCATCTCTATGACAGAAGGGTTAAAGGACTTAAGCAACAAATGTGAGTCAGATACACTATCGATCGATCGATCTGTCTGTCTGTATTTAACTCCTTGCAGTGTACATGTTAATGTCATTAAAGTTATATATTGCGCTGTATGCTGTTTGTCTGAAGCTGTTGTGTTTTTGCTGCTATCTGCAATATTGTGACATTTCTCTAGTTTTGCATTATTTGTTTGTTTAATCAGCTGTCAGTCACCTGTTGATGGTGTGTAATATGTGAATGGGTCTGTGCAGAAGGTCTGCTCGCTGCTTGTGAGAAGTTCTGGGTCCTGTCTTTGTATTTAAGCTGTGCTGCATAATGAGCAGACCAGCCGTTAGGAAATATGGGCGGGGGGACATTTTCCTATACATTTTCATTCTTCCTGCTATTATAGTCAAATTAATCATATTTCCACATGTATTTTGCATCAGCTTGTAGCCTACTTGTTGTTAAGACCTTGTTTTCTTACTTTGAAAAGCAGAGGCAGTCACATATTTGTCCTGTGCAGAAGAAAAAGCCCTCCAGTGAATGATTAGAGAAAATCAAATTAAAAACTAATTGAGGAAACTACTGCAAGGTATTAAATCATAAGATCAAATCAGGAGTGAACAATTTTTTTCCTTCATATTAATTAAATCTTAAGGGCTATTTTAATCATAAATTGGTCAAATTGTGTGCAGAACTGAAATAGTGTGAGGCGTATATGGCTGTCAACTCTCACTTTTCCAGTTATACCCACATTATGTAATTCCAAGACAGTTTAGGGACCCCAGTATGCAGAAATATGTCAATACACCATTTTGAAAATGGGCAATGTTCCTTCTTCCTTCGACAAGGGTTATTTGGCCCCCTGACTTTGCTAATCAGGCTGCAGTCCGCCTCACATGTTTAGCTTGTGATCGCACTTTGCATCGTCAGTAAGTAATTTGTGTCCAATTTAAAGGTCAACCATTGATCTTTTCCTCCCTTGGCCTTGGGCTGGGGTCATCTGTACCCTTTGACCCCCCCCCCCAGCTCTCCAGCTGATGAGCCACCAATCAAGGAGCATCCAATAGGCTATATCTGTTGTTATTGCTTTCTTCCCCTCTCTCATTACTGCTGCTGCTCCTGTCGGAAATACAGTGGGGGAGCTGATGGAAAGAATGGAGTTAGGACTTGAGTATGTGAGGTTACCTTAAACACCAGAGCATTTTCTTTGAAAGAAAAAGTATCCTATATTTTGGCTGCCATTCAGCTTGAAAATATAAGGAAAATGTTTCTTTAGAGTGTAAAGAAGCACTGAAAACAAATGTCCTATCAGATGGCAAAGGTCTCAGTTAACTTCTCAGTATTTCCAAGTGCTTGCTGTGCTGTAAACCTGAATCTGGATTGTGTCACACTGGTATTAAGCCTGCCTGTTACCTGATTGTTAGCGAACCTTTATCCTGCATGGGAAAAAGAAAGGAAAAATGAAGGAACAAATCCCTGTTCATCAGGGAGAGCTCAACAGCTCACCATAATTTCCCTGCTGCACCTCAAAGGGAACTTTAGCCAGTGGACATGGGGATAGCTGGTTTATGGTTGTATTTTTCTTGTATGTATATGCATTTCTTTTTAGTTAATAAAAAATCCCATATAATATAATTTCACATAACATTTTTGTAGAATGAGTGGGACTGAGTTTAGTCATTTTTTATTTTTCTTTTCAAGCATTTCTCAAGACATACAAATCTGAAAAATACAAGAGGGAGAAAAGTAATCGCCACAAAAGACAGAATCACATCAACAGAGTGGTAGGAGTACCAGGGCAGTCTGTAGGACTCAGTTCTCAGGTGAGCTGCTCCTTTGTGTCTCATGACAAACTCTATCCAGAAGAGGGCGTTCTCCAGCGGTGTTATTGGCTGATCTCTGTGCAGCTTGGAGAGTCTCTGCATGTTCACTGTGTAGGAGGGCTCATTCAGGACTTCCTGTATGACCCTCAGGAAGTTGTTGTCTTTGTCCACCATGGATAATGTAAGAATCTTAGCAGCTCCTCTCTCTTGAAGACGCAGCAGGTTGTCGTATTGGTCAAAAAACACAGGTAGACCCACAACTGGGACTCCGTGATAAATAGCTTCTTGAAGGCCATTTGTTCCTCCATGAGCCACAAAGAGTTTCATCTTGGGATGTCCTAAAAGGTCATTCTGTGGCATCCAGTCTACTATTAAAGTGTTGTTGCCCACACTGGCCGGCCTGTCACCTTTATGTCTCCAGATGACTTTCTGTGGTAATTCAGCAAAAGCTGCAGCGATGTAGTTTGTTAGGTCAGCAGGAAGTTCACTCACAAAAGTCCCCAGAGACATCAGGATGACTCCATGCTCTCCAGAACTCTGTATGAACTCCTCCAGGTGTTCAGGAAGAGGTTTTGCAGGTTTACACTGGAACCCTCCTATATAGACGACGTTAGGCATGGTGGGGCGAGGGAACTCAAACACAAAGTCCACTCTCATCAGCCAAATGTCTGCTCCCTGTAATAAGTCACTATATCTGACTTCTGGGCCAAAGAACCGATCACACACAGCTTGATACTGTGGGCGGATTAAAAATTCATCCTGAGCTCGCCATATGACAGAGAAAATTACATTTTTCACTCTTTGTATGAAAGTCATTTTGTCTGACAGTCCTGAGCCGGTCACAGGGATATAAGATGAAGGAGAAGGTGCAATGGCCATATGTCCCTCTCCGCTAGTTGTCCACCGCACATTATAGACCAGAGGCAGCTTAAGAGCATGAGCCAACATTATACCTGCACCCCATGCTGGGTCAGTCAGGACCAGGTCATACTTCCTCTCCTTTAAACTATTCATTAAATCTTTATCTTCAAACATGTTAGCAGCCATTTTGCACATTATTCTATGCATGTTAAACATGGCACTAAACATCTCAGCCTGCAAACTTGCAAAGCTCAAAACTGAGCTCTCTCCTCTCTCTATGACAATGATTTTTTTCAGGATTGGGTTAATGAAGTCATGATTGAAGGCTTCAGTGACAGGAATTGTGATTGTTTTGTAGTGCGGAGAGTCATCCTTGATGTACCAGCTTTTATCGGTCCGTACCACATCGACAGAGTGTCCTCGAGAGTGGAGAGCTTTGATCATGATGTCCATGTTCACCCAGTGACTTCCCTCCAAAGGAACGATCAAAATCTTCCCTCCATTACAGATTCTCCACGACAACAACACGATAGATAATAAGCGAAGAAAAGCAGCATTTCCTCCTGGGGTCATCTTTAACCTGTAAGGAAAAATATAAGACAACATTGTTAATTGCTCTGGGAAAGAAAACTCAGTTTTAATGACATAAAATTTACACTGAAATTAAGACAGTTTTACATCACAATTTCCCCTTAACAAAGGCAAATTCAGTGATATTAAATAACATTCAAGACTGATCTGTAACATACCTGATTCACACAAAGTAGCTGCAGGCATGCATGTGCGTAGATGTTGGTGTGAAACAGCAAAGGTACCACTGAATGTATAACTACAAATTCCAGGAAGGCTTACATAAGTGGATTATGGGTAATCTTTTCATTGGGCTTTTCTTCAGGAATGGACAACAATGTGGTCTCTTTGTTGAAGCTGTGGGCAGAAATGTGTTACAGCTCCTTACTTGTACCTCTGTGTGAATTCTGTTCTGATTTTTTTCTTTATTCTAAATAGCACACCACAGGCGCCTTTCAGTGTTTTATATTTATAGTCAATAACATGCTCTTCTTAGAGGAAGATGTTCAAAGGTACGCTCATACAAAATCACCAGTAAGATGTAAAGCCTTTGATCCCTTGGAAAAAAAGCAAAGATTTTTTCACCATTGTAATTTTCATGCAAAATCATTTACCTATTACAAAAAAAGGAGACAGGTAGGGACAAGATGGGAAAACAAATCAAATTTATAGGGCCGAGAAACAGATGAAGGGCATCCTAATGTTAATCTGTTACACTCACTTTAGGAGCCCTCACTTTTTGCTGGACTCTTCTAGGTCTCTTCTACTTTTATTCGTCTCATCTGTCTGTTTGGTTTAAATAAAAAGACAAAAAATTATGAATTCATTCCTTTATCTGTGCTTATTTTTGTTTATCATCTTTATTTATAGTCTCTTGGAACTGGAACGTCAGAGATTTCATCATGACAGCCACCAATATGTTCATGCTGGTGGTGCCTTTCTTTTTTTTTGTAGCTGTAATGTGAAGACATGGCCATGCAGAGGCACTGCAGGCTCACCCAAAGCCTTAGCTGCTCAGCTGCTGGGGTACAGAGAGTCTTCCTGGTGCTTGGAGGTGTTGATTGTTGTGTTGCATGCCCAAGACCCTTTGGTACATTTCTCTAAACTATATTACACAAGGTATCTGCATGCATCACCTACCACAATGAGACAGATACTGAGTTGTTATAA
Organism: Epinephelus moara; assembly: GCF_006386435.1. Taxonomy (NCBI): domain Eukaryota; kingdom Metazoa; phylum Chordata; class Actinopteri; order Perciformes; family Serranidae; genus Epinephelus; species Epinephelus moara. The sequence goes on along the minus strand of NC_065506.1, from coordinate 16,432,461 downwards.
GACCTATTTTTCACTTTAGATTCAGTTCTGCACTAAGCTACAGTAGGCTAAAACCATCCTGAACACTCAGGACCTCTGCACTGATCTGTTGCTAAGGATCGTATTACAGTCCCTGCAAAGAATGCGGGATTTGTCCTTAGCTGAAAGGAAGGGCTGCCAGGGACACTCAAGTCTGGGCAAGAAAGTCCACCTCCCCTTTCCACGCACAGTCAAGCAGAGTAAAACTATTAAACCATGTGCATCCCTAAGGAGGAGTGCCTGATGTGTGTGGCGCATGTGTGTTTTCATGTAACTGTGTGGTCTTTTTAATGTACACAGAAGGAGAAATCACATCTTTTATTAGAGTAGAAGGAATATGTGATACTGTTCTCTGGTCCCTGTTCTCGCTCTGTATCACATTTATGAAATTAGAATTACAGAAATGCAAAATTAAACCATCACTTTTATTTGAATTATGCCCCACAGATAAAGTTGTCATCTTTTCAAACACCGTACATAGGGGATATGCAGAAATAGGGCAGTATGTAAAATGCAAATGAAGGTCTTCTCCTATCTATCCTGTGTGTGTGTGTGTGTGTGTGTGTGTGTGTGTGTGTGTGTGTGTGTGTGTGTGTGTGGGGCGAGCTGCCACATACTTGGGGGTACATAAAGAGGTACTGAAATGAATAGAAAGGAATTGATTTTCGTCACTGCGTCCTGCAACCTTAAGCACAAGAGCCATTAGTGGGACATTTATCCAAGATTACCCTGTGAGAACATGTTGTCTTGTCATTTTGTGTCTACAAATCTCTATCACAACCAAAAATAAATCTCCACTCTATGATGTGAGCAGAGGCAGGGGACTCGAGTCCCATGACTTGACTCAAGTCAGACTTAGTTGCAGATTTGAGGATTTGGGACTTGCTTAATTTAAAATGATAAAAGACTGTGTTTTTTTGTTTTGTTTTGTTTTTTCCTCTTCCTCTTTATATATACCTATATATAGGACATTACTTAATGTTGCCTTTGTGTGGCATTTAGATTGCTGTCTTTACAATATGCACATTATCCGTCCTCAAAAACCCAATAAACAGACTTTAAAAAAAAAAAAAAATGATAAAAGACTCGATTTGACTTGATTGGTAGTCATGACTTGATGACTTGACTTAGACTTGATACAGATAACTCAAAAGGACTCGACTTTTTATTATGCACTTGCATTTCTCCAGATAATGAGAAGTTATGTTTCCTTTTTGAAACATGACTGGATAATTTCTAGTGCCATGCGTGCAAACCTGGCAACCTACTTGGACATGGTGGACCAGCAGAGGGCAACATATGAATTAGCTATCATGGAGAGGGCTAGTCCAAAAATAATACACTTTGGATTCAAAGATTATGTAGTCAGTGTAGGTGGTAAGAAGAGGACAGCAGTATGTAAGTACTGCAGCTCAAAAATCAGTGACACAACCACAACTTCCAACTTAATCCATCACTACAAATCCCACAAAGAAAGATATGTGAATGTATATTTTAGCTAAACTATTAGCTTACTGGCTGGTCAGCTGTCATCTAGAAAGCTAACATTTGACCAGATAATCAGAATTTCATATGACTTGACTTGTGACTTGCTTGACGTATGGCAGGGACTTGACTAGCTTGATTCTCACCACAGTAACTTGTAACTTGCTTTAAACTTGCACATGTGATTTACTCCCACATTTGGATGCAGCAAGTATAGTTGGAGAAAATAATGTATTGAAATGTATTGATGAGTGAGATGTGCACAAAAATGCATGGGACATGGCTGAATGTCGATTTTCATATCATATGTAATACATATATTGAGTCTTTTAATAATTCATCTTTAAACTCAGAAATACAGAATTCAAAATCTCTCTAAAACAAACAAGCAGAGGAAAAAAAGTCTGTAATACACTCAGCAAACAAGGCCCCCAAATCTGCAGCTTGATCTCTGGCACCGCTGTGGCATACAGAATGACTGTGGATAAGCAGAGCAGGACTGCATCTGAGTGGTAATCACAGCATCTCAGTCTTCCAAATCTCAAATAAGACCCATAATGAGCTGTTAATGTGCTTTGCCTCCATTTGTGTCTAGTTGAACTGTGGCTCTTAGAGGATACTGCCACTGTGGTCAGGGACGATGATGCTGGCCCATTTGTAAATAACCGGGATGAAGAGGAGAGCAGAGCCCAGGATGGACACCAGCAGGAAGGCCCAAAGAAACATTCGATCCAGGACCTGGGCTACAAATTTCCAGTCTTGAACCACCTGGAACGAAAAGGAAGCATGTCAGTCTCGCATATAGCTCAGTAGCGAAAGTGAATAGTCAAGTATGGGGCCAAAATGATAATTTTTATGACCTTTACCATTTTTATTGTTAATGATGGATGTGCAAATACACAAAATCCAATATACTCACCTCTCTGACCTCATTTTCTTTAACCACATGCATGGTTATGTAGCGAATAGAATCCAAAGCTGCTTGTAGGTTATGTCTGGTGTAGAGCAGAGGTGTCAGTTCAGGTTTTAGGTCCTTATTCATAAACTGTCCTCCTGCTCTTTTTACTCCGGCTGGGGCGTAACGGTCCGCATGGCTGCGCATGCACAGCAGCTTAGGCAGTCGATGCAGGAAGATCCTCCTCACCCAGGGTGCCATGCCATGATGTGTAGAAGAGGAGCGATGGTGGATGTTAATGGCAAAGACAGTGATGATGATGGAGAGCGTGACGAAGATCATGGTGAAGACCAGGTACTCCCCGATGAGCGGGATAGCCTTCGAAGAGGAAGGAATGATTTCCTCGATGACCAGGAGGAAAACCGTGAGTGACACCAGGACTGAGGTGCAGAGAGAGATCTTCTCGCCGCCGTTGGAGGGCAGATAGAAGACGAGGATGGTGAGGAAGGAAAGGCCAATGCAGGGGATGATGAGGAAGAGGGTGTAGAAAAGAGGCAACCTGCGAATGATGAAGAAGTAGGTGATGGTGGGATAGGAAGCGCTGCCGTCTGTCCTCACACCACGGCTGCCTGTGGCCTTCACTATCTCCCATTCACCATTGTCAAAATAGTCTTTCTTGTCGACATGAAAGTCCTCCAGAATGATGTCCACCTGTCAAATACAGAGTGAAATCTCATGTCAACCTCTGGTCATGACTAACAATACTGTGCTATGGAGCAGACACTCACCTGGGAGCCATCATATGTCCAGGAGCCAAACTTCATTGAACAGTTCTGAAGGTCAAAAGGGAAGAAGGTGACGTCAATGGTACAGGCTGACTTGTAATTGGCTGGTGGCGTCCATGATATGGTTCCATCATACTTAACGACAGCCTTGGTGACAGTACCCTCAAAACGCCCATCTGAACTGTTAAAAGAAATAATATTTATTCATTTAAAAGGTTAACTGATAGCTCGGTTCAAATGATTTCCTACATTTTTTAGTTTTAGACTTTTTCTGTATAGGTCCTTTTAAATCCTTCAAAGACTGTTTATGATACAGTGCTGTGATCTGCATGCTTGGCAGTATGGTCATGACCTTCATATACATTTTGGAAAATATAAAATGTCCTCCCTGTCATTTACTTCCATATATATTGGCACATACTTATCATATAGGACAACATCAGGAAGCCAGATCCTGTCAGAAGGGACTCGGATAATTGTGATGCCCAGATAGTCATCAGGGTTCCATCTGAGTTTCCTGTCAGTCCACTCCTACATGAAGAGAACATTTTGTAATAACCTATCAAACAAATGTGCACATTTAAAGGGCTTTGTGTTGGAGATATCAGCCGTAGAGATGTCTGCCCTCTCTTGATGATAATGGAACTAGATGGCAATCGGCTTGTGGTATCCAAATCACCCAACAATTACATTTGAAAAACTCAACAGCAATGTCTCTTTCCATAAATCATGATGTGGCTACTCAAGATAATCCACGGACCTTGTTGTGAGCAGTTACATGTAGGAACTATTTTCTTTCTTCCGAACTACACCTGTCAACCATATCATGGCACAGATGGAAGCATGCGTCTACACTTGAACAAGAGGCTCGTGCTTGTGACATCACAACATACAAACTTTAAAGGTGTCCTCCTCAGCTGAGCTGTAATGTGAGCTAGCTCAGCAGTGCTAGGTGAGCTAGCAGAAGATGCACATTTCTTTCTGCATGGTGATACAGCTGGCAAGTGTAGTGTTTATATAAAAAAAAGTTCCTACGTGAAACTGCTCACAACAAAGTCTATGGACTATGTTCAGTAACTGGTTCACGATGTCTGCAAAGCAACATTACTGTTGAGGGTTTTTTTTTTTGGTGCTTTAAACACCACAACCTGAGTGCCATCTGGTGCCTTCATATTCGAGAGAGAAGACAGACATCTCTACAGCTTCTACCTCCAACACTCGCCTACTCACACCAAATCAAACCAGAGTGATAAATAGTGCTAAAAGTAAGAGGAAAATATGCATTTTTGATCTGGGGTGAACTGTCTCTTTGAAGTAAAGGTCTGCCATTTTGGGAAGTACACTTATTTGCTGTCTTGACAACAGGCCCCCAGGAAGTGCGCCGGGCTTTGAAGCCAACTTTTGTGGTGGTCAAACAGTCTAATTACAGCTTCATGTAATGCCCTGTGGTCCAATGTCTGTAAATCAGTGCATATATTTTTTTTTCTAAGAGTCACAACCCCCACGAAATGACTTGTTTCACTTAAGAGATTAGATCCATTCGGTCCAATAACATTTGGAAATTCAAGTAAGCGGAGCGCTAAACCTAAATTAGCCTGTTCTGCTGAAGTCTGTAATACGCCTGCTCTATGGACCACACAGTGCAGAAGCTGTGCCGATCACCCAGGTAATTTTATACGCAGTGGTTGAACCTTTTTGAAATCATAAGAATGAACAGGGCCCCACCTCCAGTGCTGTAACCAGTTCTCTTTATATATCTATGCTTGCCAAGGGTGAGATGAGAATATTTACAACACTCATCTACCTGTATGCTAAGAAGCTACAGCCAGCAGCCGGCTAATTTAGCTCAGCACAAGGTCTGAAAATAGTGGAAAACAGCTAACCTGGCTCTTTGGTTACAAAATCTGCCCAACAGCACCTCTAAAGCTACCTAATCAACACATATCTCATTTTTTAAATCCATACAAAAACCACAGTATAAAAATGACAAATTGCTGTTTTACAAGGGTTTATGTGCCAGTTTAATAAGAAAGATACAGTGTGTTTACTTGTGAGCTTTAGAGGTGCTGGTAGGTAGATTTCTGTTTGGTTTGGACAGAGCCAGTCTAGCTGTTTCCTCCTGTTACCAGTCATTGTGCAAAACTGTGCTAAAAGGCTGTCGGCAGTAGCTTCATATTTACTGTACAGATGTGAGATTGTCCAGTAAGCATATACTTTGCCGAGCCCAGCCCACACAAAAGTGTACATAGATAAACAAAAATAGCAAAATTCACTCATATAGGATTAAAAACTAGCAAATCTATTTGATTTGAAATATCGATATGCCATACATGATAGGTACATTGCAACAGAATAATCTGCAGGTATTCATTTTCTAAATGGAAAAGGTGACCGCCAAATGAAGGAGATACAATTATTAAATCTGTCATACTTTGCAAATGACATGTATGATAGATAGGCAGCACCACTGGAGCCAGTGCCCTTCCATCACCCTTTTTGCATGATGTAATCCATCATTGTGAAAGGGAGCAACTGACCCGAATGGCAGAGCCTGGTCTGTGGGGATAACTCAAAAGATGCTTGACAGACAGGACACCCAAGACCATGAATAAGGCTGACAGGAGCGGGAGTGGGGAGAAGGCAGCTTGCAGAGGCAGGTGTGTGGGCACAGGGCCAAAAGGACTCATATAGATGAGGACTGTCAGTGAAATGCCAGCAGACCAGATTAAAAAGGGGTGACTGCCTCAAAATGCCATGCAATGCCAGAGGTTGTTTCAGGGTATTTCCTCAACCATAAAGTAAACACTAACGGCCGTACCTGAACAACTTCACCTGTGTGTTTAGCGATGATGGTGAAATGCGATGTTAAGGTAAGATGTGTAGCTCTACTTACCTGTTTCATCCACACATTGGTTGTCATTCGCTGATTTTTCTCATCCTAAAATGGTGAGACAATTAACGGTAAAGTATTAATTTAAAATAACTGCAACATTTCTGCACAGAAACAATTAGAATAGCATGCTTTCTTTTTAACCTTGCTACATTCATGTGTTGACTTAACACCTCAGTGACACAACCCATAAACAATACCAATAATCAGTGCTTTTCCATCCTCACCACATCAACTAGCTGGGAGATGGCCAGTCCAAACTTCACACGGATCGTCTGGTTTAGGTATTCCACTGGACGCACCCATTTCTGGTAGTTTCCAAAGAGGTATTTGAATAGTTTGTCCTCAGCTTTTGCAAAGGAGGAGAGTTTTGGAACCCCTAAACAGGTGAGAAAAAATAAGGTTAAACAGAAAAATTCTAAGTTTATACTCACTTGTACATAAATGTAGAAAATATAAAAGTAGCTTTGATTTATTCAGTAGTCCTGTGCTTGATAATGAATCCATTTCCAGCTCTGTTTTTATCATTACTCTCAAACAGCACTGCACTCACCTCTCTGACCTTACTACAGTGTTTATGTCATCTAGAGTTTCTGGATATGACCTCCAGGTAAAGCTCTGGTTTCAAGACACAGAAAAAATAAAGCTTTGACCCAGACACACACTGACCATAAAATGGCGTTAAGAATCCTTATGACATATAATGTATGAAAGCCTCAAAATCAATGCCAAACTAACTAGCTTTGACCCCTGTTTGTTATTCAACAGCAGCAGAGGATGCAGGTGTCCTTTACTCAGTTAAGTGTCTGTAATGGAGCCATTATGAAAAAGACGGATGATATTCAATGCTGCAGTCATGAGTGGAGCGTGTTCAGTGTTAGCCTGGTGTTTTTACATCATTTGGCTGCTTGCCTGTCAACTGGAGCCGACACGTTTCAACAGAATTCTGTTTTCTCTCAGTGCTGTACTCCGTCCAGCTAATATGCAGCGTGACTCTCAAAGGATTCCCAGTCTTATGTTTATGTTCTGACTTGATATTATTCCAGAGTTTGGCTGCAAGCCGTTATTCCATAAAAAAAAGCATGTTCCAAACAATGAATTGCACACAGGCTTACTGAGGAATGTTATGTCAGCTAAACAGTTTTGAACAGAGATTTGGCCTGCTTCCTATTTACTGCATGCCTTTCACCAAAATAGGAAATTAATATGCCTATTTACCTGTTATGTGCTGTGACTCATATGCGTCGGTGATTGTAAATAAGGCAAACACTCTCAATTCAAAGGGCATACTTAAAAAAAACACCTCTTTCCAGCGAGTCTTGGGTGAGTAGGTGTAAATGTACTGTAATAAAAGGTAAACAGCAGATACTGTAAATGGGACAGTGATGTGTGGTGATGTGTCAAAATGATCAAGAGCTACAGGTCAAAACATGACTTGAACTTTGGACTGATGGTGGTGATAGAGGAATTGTTGTATATTGACCCCAGAATGTGAAAATAGTTTTTGGACTGACAAGAAACATGTTCAAAACCAGCCATTAGTCTTAACTGACTCACACTGACTAACACTGCCAAGAAAAGACAGAAAGCCCACAAAAACTTTGTGGTGTTATTTTTCTGATCCAGTTTAAGCTTGTCTAACCTATCCATGCATGCAAAAAAAGTTAGGTGCAGTTACAAGATGAGTAACTGACCTGTTTTACATTGCAGTGACACTGTTTGGATCACAGTCAAACTGGCGCATTGTTTTGCTGAAGCAGAGCTCCTCTACGATGTTGAAAATATCGATTGCATTTTGAATTACACGTTATTACTTTCATCCCGCTCTTTAAATCTTTCGCCAGCGCAGTTATAAACTCGATTTATGGACGGAGAATGTGGCTGGAAATGTACCACAAGACTGACCACAAATGTATGGAGTCCCCCCTCTCAGCGTGTGCGGATCAATAAAGACAAGGCTGCAACACCCTCAATCAATGACCTCGTAATAAGCAAATTCATCATCTCTTGAGCCGCTCCCCCACCATCACCAGCGTCCTGCTCGACTGGAAAGCAGCCGCACAGTCTGCTGGTTTCACCATTGCTCTGTTTTAGTGTGTGATGAATGCAATATATAGAGTCAGAAATATACTAATACCCAAAATAATGCATTTGCTGTAAAGGAAATGCTCATTTGCACTGCATGCTGGGTGAAAATAAATATTTAAGAGCCCTGGGTCAATGCTATCTGCTCTGTGCAGGCGGCGGCATCACAAAAAAGTCAAATCAAATCAATACAAATTAAACACAGAATATTTAATGTCTGTGTGCCATCATAGAGATTGTGAGGATTACAGCGAGGTCAAACTAATGCGTTAATACCAACCAAATATGCAAAACATCGATAGCGGAAAGAGGAAAGGAGAGAGCAATAAAATGTTTAGCAGAAGGCAAAGAAACCCATTAGGTTCATAAATGTACCAACATATGCATAAACATTCTGTATACATGAATACAAGGTCACTGTGCAGTTGATGCATACATGCACACAAATATTTACACGCTATATATACACGCTGTTATGGCAACAACGGTTCCTCTCCTCCCTCCTCTCCTGCTGCTACATATGGTTAGCCTCTGTGTTGTGCATACTGTAATAACTTCTCCCATCATTCCTCACCTGCTGTTCCTCACTTACCCACAAGCTGTGTCTCCAGAGTTTAATGCCTGAGCTCATCACCTGACCCGATCGTCTGCCCACCCAGCTGCGTTTAATTCACCTCAGGATATACAGAGTAAAAGACAGCTTTCAATTTCCTCGTTACTTGAGCCGAACATTTTTTTCCCTGTTGTTTGTTCCTGTTATTGTCCCTGCTTTGATTCGCATTTGTCAGCCTTTTGATGACTGTGCGAGCCTCGCAGCATTGGACTGCATATACAAGACCTGGGAGTGCCTGAAAACCAAACAAACGAGAACTCCATGCGTCCATGGGTGTATTGTGAGACAATGGGCCCCTGTACAGACTTTTAAAAGGCCTCTCCTACAAAGGACTGGAAACAAACACACTGACTTTGTACTGATTTTTCTTTTTTGTGTTGTAGTCATCTCGTGTCATTGTTGGTCTGTGTCTCTTTTTGGTTGTTTTACCCCTTTTCGGAGTTATTTTGTGTCTGTTTCTAGTTGTTTTGTTTGTCTTTGGGGTAATTTTGTGTCTTTTTGTTGTCGTTCTGTGTCTCTTTGTAGTTCCTTTGCATCTCATTGTTGTCTTTTTGTGTCTTTTCCTGTTTGCTACATTTTAATTTGAGTGACATTTTGCAGGTGAAAGCCAGGGGAGGCGGGGGCTGACACTTTGCTCAGTAGGCCTGTTCAGTAAATGCTCATGTCAGCCAAAACGACTCATTTAATTAAGTCAAACCCACATTTAGTAGATATTGTGTTGTGTTGTTAGTGCACACTATCTGGTTTTTGGGTTTCGGTCTTTTAGTCATTAGAAATGTGCTGCTTGTTCAGTAGGTGGGTAGTTTGCTTTCGGCCTCAACAGTGAATTTGATATGAGAAGGTAAGCGGTCAAACTAACACCATTCCTTATTTTTTCAACTTGGCAAGCTCCCTTCACTCTTTACTGACCATCTGCCAATATCTACATCTATTTTCTCTGTTTCTACATAACCACTAGAGTCCAACTTATCTTCGACTGTGCCATCTGTCGTACTCGACTGTGACATTCCACCATGGTAATTTGATGAGGCATTCCCGGTCCTTGAGAAACTTACGCAGTGAGTGGCACAGGTGGCAGCAGCACAGCAACGGCAGCAGCAGCAGCAGCGCGAGAGAGGTGGCTGCTCCTCCGGCTCTCAGCATCATATCAGAGGTGGCACTGGATCCACACAGCTGGTTCCTTGGGCATCACAGAGCTGCAAAATAAAAATTAAAAACAGCTGTAATGACATACAGTAGGTTTTGTGTACAATGAGCCAACATCTGTGCTGTTAAGAGTATGGCTTTAATCATGCCTTGGGTTAAGGGTTCAGATCCCAAGGCAGCCACCCCTGCTCCCCTTTGGTGAAGCTCCATGCAAACACAGCTGCTCATTTCAGTGAATAGGCTGCGTAAAGCCTAAAATCCTGATGTCGAGCATTCTAAATAACAAACTGCATTCATCACACCTTTTAATATTCAGCATCCTACACAAGCCAAGAACGCACTCTGCTCTCACCTTGCCAACCTGACCCTCTCCTGGGTAATTATTTCACCTCACACAGTAAGCGTGCAAATGCTGCATACATACCTGCTCTGAGCATCTTCCATCAATACTGAATCCAGAGTGGCAGCAGTGGTGGAGGCGGTGGGAGTCTTGACGACAGCGACAGTGCTGCTTTAGCGCTCCTCCATTCCATGCAGGTTGTTTCTCTCGCCTCATACAGATGCTGCTTCACTCCCTGCTGCTTCCAATTGTGCACAGGCAACGCATCCTCATCTCCTCCTCCTCCTCCTTCTCCTCATCCTACCAAGAGCCCGCCCCGTAACCCTCCACCCCCACCCTTCCCCTCCTCCTAGGATTCTCGTGGTCACTAATCACAGACGGGGATAGTCGCCCCCTCCATGCAGCCACCTCACTGCCTCTTCACAGCAGCATCAGGGAATGGCAAGCACAGCTCTGCCACTGATTCTGTTTGTGATGTGATATTACATTTTGTACCTCTCTCGGCTCCTCTCGGTCTCTCTGTATGTGTGAATGCGTGTGCTTCCATGGCGACAGCATATTGTGGGACCCAGAGAGGCTGTATGACATGAGGAGGGGGCGAGGGACAATATCTAGCCTGTATTAAAAAATTAATTAGCACCATCACCTCTGAATACTTAGTTTTGAGTCTGATCTCACTTTTCACTTTTTATTTGTTATTTGTAAAACACTTTGCAGAGGAAAATCTGACCTTTGCCTTTTTGTTTGAGTAATTTTTTAAATTTTTTAATTAAGTTTCTATTATCTTTCATGAGTTACACTGAGTCATGCTACACAATATGTTTTCAGCCCTGAGAAAAAGGGTAACTCCATCTCACCTTATGGTCATCTGTCTGGTAAACATTTCTTCTCATCTCAACACATTGTTCAACGACTTATGTGACACTCGGTGTTAAACTAATGACTAAGAATGGCCAGCAAGGCTACAACTGAATTTTTCATGCTGTATAATTAGTCTAAAAAGCCTTGAAGGATTCTTCAGACTGCTGCTATCATTCCATTGCAATGTATTACTGAAGTAACTTTCCAATCTGGTAAGTGAGAGCGTTTCGGAGGCTGCGAGTAAAATCAATCTCGTTGCATCAGTATGACAAGATCCCTTTTCAATACTGCATGCATGCGACCAAGTTCAATTTTACCTACTGTATGTTTTATAAAATGTGAAAATGGGATACACTGTGAAATCCTAGCCAAACTATACATGTCCTGTTACATACAAATACACTATACAAACCAACCAAACCTATTCAGACACATAGACATATTGAGAAAGTATACTGTGTTATTTTTGTGTCATCACTCAATGAAAGCTAAAAACAGCCTACAGTAGACTGAAGACAAGATTTAACATCCAGACACAAAGGCTGCCATCTCTGGGTGAACATTTAGGCTGTGCTCTGAGATCACAGAAGTCAGAATAAAGACTGGAACAAAACCAGAGCAGATTGATATTAGCACAATTTAAATGACATTAATGTGCAGCCTGTTGTGTAATCCTTTAATCACTGCCAAGAGACAAAGTGATAGTAAGATCGCCATCTTGTGTTGGGCTGGTCTAATGAGGTCAGTACTTGGATTAAATAAACAGGCAGGTCACCTTAATGATGATGAACGACTGTAGTCACAGAGTCACGAGCGCTTATTGAAGCACAGACATTAAATTCAATAAACCGAAAATGATCCATGAATGATGAACCATGATCCTGGTTATTTTAACACATGCCAATAATTCTGGATGATATGACACTGATCCTGTCAATCATTAACTTCCTTATCACGGTAGTTGCACGCAACATTCCCTGCACAATCCGGAACTTCTCCTTTCCGGGTTGTTGAAGTCGTTAGATGTATTGGCGCCGTGCGAAGCAGTTCCCCCACACCGTTACTTTATCTGTGCGGAGGAACAACACAGTCCACAGTGAGTACTAATGCAATGTGTTAACAATGTTTGAGAATAGAAATGAGAGTTTACTGCATGTTAACGGCATATAGGATGATATGTTGCTGCTCAGTCTGTGGAGAGGAGGAGGGTGGTGGGTCAGGGCGATCAAAGTCCCGCTGCAGTTTGGTGTCTTGCTGTAGAAACTTGCAAAAAAGTAATGATCTTATACAAGTAAGCGTTGAATATGCCAGCTGCCGGTCATGACAGCAGACTATAAACCTTGAGCTGACTGGGAAATACAGTAAAAATGAGGTTGCAATGGAAAATGATGGAGGTGTACTGTAAAAACTAAATGACACAGTGAGACACAATAGGCTACATGTCTTATAAGAGACTCCTATGTTTCCTGCAGCATGAGCAGCATCACAAGTGTTAAAGGGGAACTCCACCCACTGTGAAAATTCATGTGTTATTACTATAGTCCAGGAGTTAGCAACCTTTACTTTCAAAAGAGCCATTTTTGACCAAATGATTAGAAAAAAAAATCTGTCTATAGCTGCAAAACATATTAGAGATAGCACAGCCAATTAAGCCTAAATAATAGGTCTAGATGTGCATTCATTAATATGTTTTACCGCAAGGTGACGACTCTGCAGCAGGCTCTATGATCATTTGGTACTTTTTTTTGCAGCGTTGGTGCTAAAAGCAAACAAACCAGGTTTGTTTGCTATTTACTAGGGTGTGGACAGGTTACCTGTCCACACCCTAGTAAATACTCTGTTTTCCTTCAAGACTTCCTGTTTTGGATTCAGAATCCGTGCGACGAGCTACTGCTATCCAGGTTTGGCAAAATTTAGAGGAAAAGGTACAAGGCCATAGATGTTCGACACACATTTTAGCTGATGAAATGTTTTAACATTTTTCTTATTTGGTGTATAGGCTGCACATTTTTACAGTTGGAGAATGAAAGTACTTCTTAAGGTTTACAATGATGATAAATGAAAATTAAAATGGTAAAAAAAAAATATCGTTATTTATTGACATATTTTTTTGTCAAAGCCACAGGGAGCCACTGGAGAGGGGTCGCAAATTGGCTACCCCTGCTATAGTATTAGACCAGGGGTAGGCAACCTGTGGCCACATGTGGCTCTTTAGCCCCTGTCCAGTGGCTCCTTGAGCCTTTGAGAAAAGAAGTCTATGGAAATTCATTCTATGAATCCAAATGTTGCTGAACCTCGATAGCAGTGGCTGGTTAGCTATGGATGCCAAATCCAAAAAAGTAAATTGAATAAAATAGAGAATGTAGTAGTGCGTGGACAGATTTGTTTGCTCTCACTGCCAGCTCTGCAAAATTTAAGTACCAGATAATTATTAATAGTGCCCTGCACAGTGTCCACCTTGTGGTAAAACATATTAACAAATGCTTATTTAGACCATAAGTATACGCTAATTTAGACTGAATAGGCTATTTACCTTGATTATAAGGCTCAAACATGTTTTGCAGCTCCACAGATTTTTTCAAATTATTTTTGGTCAAAAATGGCTGTTTTAATGGCAAAGGTTGCAGACCCCTGTATTAGACAGTCCATAAACATAGTCAAAATTAACAACTCTCTCTTCAATTCAAAAGCTTGAGAGCTAAAACTATTTTTTTTATCATATAGGGTGTAAAGTCTGGAGCTGCTCCATTGCCAGTGATTTAGGAAACATGCTATACATGACATTGAGAGCATCCATGGGAATGTTTAGAGTATATGGGTACATTTTCTGTTTCAGAACTGAGATCACTGCCATAGAATTAGGTCATCTGGGTATAAAAAAACATGCTATGGATCCATGAAATCAGGCTCCCATTCATTGTCTAAGGAGCAGCTACAGACTTGATACCCTATGACATCACAAGTTTAAAACTTACTTCTGTGGTTTCTGGCTTTCAGAGAGAGAGTAGCCCATGTTCACAAATATTGATCGAACTTTCCTGGGCCATGGAAATAACACATTGGAATTCTTAATTTAGGTGGTGTTCCCCTTTAAGAAAGTTTTTATTTTTAAAGTTATTTTGAAATGAACACATTTCCACCATAGTCAATTGATTGTCCACTGTCTTTGTTTCAGATGAGGCTGATCCATTGCTGCACTGCTTTGCTGCTGCTCGTCCTCATTCCCAGAGCCTGTCAAGGTGGCAACATCTTGGTCTTTCCCATTGAGGGCAGCCACTGGATAAACATGGATATCCTACTTCAAGCTTTGCACGCAAGAGGACACAATATAACTCTTCTGCGTTCCAGCAAAAGCTGGTACATCAAGGATAAAGCCTCTTATTACAGTACTTATACAGTTCAGGTGGAGCGGAGCTTAGATCAGAAGTTCATTACAGAACTCATATCCAAGGTCATTAAATTTGACAGGGGGGCTCTTCCCTTGATGAGTTTTCTCCACATTACTGTAGGAATGTTGGGCACGTTTGTTGAAGCTCATGGGGCCATAGCTGAATATGTATCAGCAATGCTAGATGACCAAGAGTTGATGAGCATCCTGAAAGACAGCAAGTTTGACCTGGTACTCACCGACCCCTGCTGGGGCGGTGGAGTCATTTTGGCTAAATATTTGAACCTTCCTTTGGTTTATAATGTGCGGTGGCTAATAGCTGGAGAGGGTCATTTAGCCATTGCTCCTTCACCTTTATCATACATTCCTATAACAGGAACTGGATTCACGGATAAGATGACCTTTTTTCAAAGGGTTAAAAATGTCATGATGCATGTAATTACCCAAACACAAAGTCAAATGGTGATTAAGTTAGTATACCAGGAACTGTGTGACAAATATCTTGGGCCTGATAATGAATTTAATGAGTTAATGCTTGATGCAGACATTTGGCTGATGAGAGTGGACTTTGTGTTTGAGTTCCCTCGCCCCACTATGCCTAACGTCGTCTATATGGGAGGGTTCCAGTGTAAACCTGCAAAACCTCTTCCTGAACACCTGGAGGAGTTCATGCAGAGTTCTGGAGAGCATGGAGTCATCATCATGTCTCTGGGGACATTTGTGACTGACCTTCCTGCTGACCTAACAAACTACATCGCTGCAGCTTTTGCTAAATTACCCCAGAAAGTTATCTGGAGACATAAAGGTGACAGGCCGGCCAGTGTGGGCAACAACACTTTAATAGTAGACTGGATGCCACAGAATGACCTTTTAGGACATCCCAAGATGAAACTCTTTGTGGCTCATGGAGGAACTAACGGAGTTCAAGAAGCTATTTATCACGGAGTCCCAGTTGTGGGTCTGCCCTTGTTTTTCGACCAATACGACAACCTGCTGCGTCTTCAAGAGAGAGGAGCCGCTAAGATTCTCTCCATCAAAACAGTGGACCAAGACGACAACTTCCTGAGGGTCATACAGGAAGTCCTGAATGAGCCCTCCTACACAGTGAACATGCAGAGACTCTCCAGGCTGCACAGAGATCAGCCAATAACACCGCTGGAGAACGCCCTCTTCTGGATAGAGTTTGTCATCAGACACAAAGGTGCAGCTCACCTGAAAGCAGCGTCCTACAGACTGCCCTGGTACTCCTACCACTCTGTTGATGTGATTTTGTTCCTGGCTGGAGCTGTGCTGCTCGTGCTTTTCACCACTGTCATTTTCATCAGGTGTTTATATACTACAATGTGTAAACGTAAAGTGAAACGTGACTAATCATTCAAGGGAAATACATTTTGTATTTTTTTCTAAAAGCATCAATATCCAAACTGATAGGGAGTGTAGTATAAGAGATCAATGTAAGGTTGTATTTGTATGTACTGAACTGATGTTAAGACCTTTTTTTAACCAAGACTACAAGTACTAGAAATAAATGTAAATATGAATGTAAATTGAGTTATATTTGTCCCAGTGGGAATATTTGTGACCTGTATTTGACCTTTGTTCAGGGGCAATGGCAGGACTGTCCCTAATATCTAATGTCTTTAGGTATTATGAGATAGCAGGGGCTCACAGTCATAAAAAAGAGCCCACGTTTGGGGTTAAAACCTGCCTTTTATCTAAGTTGTCATTTCATGTAACTAAATGTAACTCTGTGAAAAACCAATCACTGAAAGAGATTTAACAGACGTTGATTGTTTAGGTCTGATTTATCCTGGAAAAGATAAAAAATGTTTTCTTTTACACCTCCAGCCACTAGGTGGTGCATCTTTCCCTTGACATAACTGGTGTAGATGTCCTTAAGAAGGTCATTGCAATCAGCCTCAGGTGTTGCTGCTTTGTGTGGAGTGAGAAAGCTACAGTTTTTGAATGTGCTCCTGCCACACTTAGACACAGCTTTTTTTTTTTAATTCCAAGTTTGTGGTTTGTACATTTGAGAAGGAAATATTTGAAACTACTGGACCTGCAAATGGTAAGCTGTGAGGATATATACAATAAATCTGTTTGTTTATCTTCAAATTGGGTATTTACTGTAGGCACATGTCACTACCAAGTCTCACAGTAATGTAGATAACAACTACTGCACTCTATTATACCTGTTGTTGTAAAAGCATGTTTTACTTTGTCCAATAAACATGTTTGCGAAGAGGTGGAGTTCACCTTAAGGGTGTGCACAGGACTGTGTGGGAACTATGATTATATAGGCGTGATCACTGCCTGCCTTTTATTACAAATCCAAAGCTCATATTAGAGTAATCTTAGGTCAAAGTGTTGTTTCAGATTTCTTCAGTTCTAATATAATATCTTATGTCAGTGTGACCGTGGTAAAGAAAACACTTTCCTGTAGATTGCTGTGAAGCTTTGCCTCACTGCACTACAATGAGTTCCTTAAAGAGTTAATACTTCAGTGTAGTTAAGCTCAGCAGGACTGCTGTGAGGCAAAGGCCAGGCAGATATGTTACATTAGGGGGAAAAAAAAACAGGAAGTGGTTTTATCAGCCTCACTTGTTTGTCGACACTCCTGCTGCACAGTCCCGCCTAAACAACATGCAGTAAGAGTCAAGTGAAGTTGAAAGGGATTTAATGTAAATTTGCTATTAATAGACTTGTTTCTCTCATGTTAGTGATGTGTTAGTCACGTTTCACATCAATAACGTTCAGAATCTTTCTAAATCAGGTCCATACTTTTGAGCATTATGTGCACAAGAAGACATATGTAAGAAATTTAATGTTAGATTTTTCTGTACTACTGCTGTTTGATATATAACACATGCAGTATATTTATGTGAGTTGTTATTTTACATTGAACTACTGGCATTCACTGCTTGTGAGGTGTTTGTATAAATGTTTCTGCACGAATGTCACACTTAATGTGTCATAGCAAATGTGGTTAAGGTGTTAAACCAGTGTTCTTTTTTGGACTGCTCAATCAGGTGGTATTATGTACCATCCAAATGACACTATACTATATGTGGTGCAGATACTGTTTAAAATCCATTGACATAAATAAAAAGAAACAAGTTTTCCACTATTTGTTGTCTTTGTATTTTAAGACATCAGTTCTAATATATAAAGTCCCCCTGCATTTGACTTTGGTGCACCGATTGTGTGAAAGATAAAATACAAAGCAGACCACGTATGTATAACCATTATAGAAACGCTTTCCTGTTCATAACCCTGCAGCTAGAAGCTGCCCTAGCGAGAGACAACAATCTTTTCCAACTGACTCTGAGGGTGTGACAAAAACCAGGAAGTGTCTCATTGCCACACTGGTTTGACATAAAGCTCTTCAGTGGTCTGTTTAGTTTTGTTTGGGTTCAGCTGTCTGGCGAGAGAGATTGTTACATGAGTGCTGGAGGAGTTTTCACTGTAAGCTTGACATTTAAATATTTATTTTTTAAGAGAAGACAGAGATCCATGTGAAGAGGATTGTAAGCGGTGTTCAGCACAGTAAGGGAAACATCTATTTCTAGTTTTAACCAGCTGATGTTATTGAATCATGTCCATTGTTAAAAGATTAGAAATAGGTGCATGGGATTTAATGCATGCGGGATTATGTGTTTTCTTAGATGGAAGCTCTTGAATACTTCTTTCAACCAGAACACGTTTCCAGTTGTAAAAACACTGCTGCTAAGAGAGATTGGGGTTAAAAAAAAAACATGCATGCGGAGCTGTTGGCACCAAACAGCACTCTAATTTCCTCAGAGAGGCCCCATGTGCCACATCCACGACGTGACAGCTGTCAGAATGCATTTTTCCACTCAAATAGAAAGACAGTTGAAAGGAGCCTCATTGTAGCTCTCTTTTGTGGGCAGCCTGGTATATCAGTTGTCTTTGTGCACATATTTCCTGGATTGCGTAAGTAACAGCTTCTTTTCCCCCCTGTTGTACTTGTATTTCAGACTGCACCATTTGAGAGGATTTAAAGATGTTTTTGTCGTTGGCTTCCATCATCTCTCTTTTGGCTGTCATTATTCCAGCAACCCACTGTGGGAAAGTTTTGGTATTTCCACATGACGGAAGCCACTGGGTGAACATGAGAGTACTTGTTGAGGAGCTGCATTCAAGGGGACACACTGTGACTGTCATTCGGGCTGCAGATAGCTGGTACATCAGTGAAACGTCTCCACATTACAATACTCTCACAGTGGACATTGCCGGTGGTGGAGATGAGGATTTTTTTCGTCTCTTTGTCTCTGAAGTTATTAAAATCAAACAAAGCAAGGCGTCTGTGTGGGCCCGTTTTGCCTTAGACATGGAGCTAAAAGACAAGTTCTTTGAATTGCACAAGAAAATCTGTGAAGTGGTTGTGTACATATTTGAAAACACAGCGCTGATGAAGTCCTTGCAAGATGCGAAGTATGATGTGGTTTTGACTGACCCTGCTAACGGAGGAGGAGTAATGCTGGCTCACTATCTGGGATTGCCATTGGTGTTTAACGCCAGATGGACTGTTCATGGTGAAGCCCATTTTGCTATTGCACCCTCTCCGCTTTCCTATGTCCCGCTTCCTCCTTCAGAGTTAACAGATCAGATGACTTTCTATGAGAGAATCAAAAATGTAGTTTTCTACACCATGAGGATGCATCTGTACAAGCAGGTAGTTGGGCCACATTATTCTGCACTGTCCAGGCGCTACTTTGGCCCAGATGTAGATTACTTCTCCCTGTTTCAGGCTGCAGACATTTGGCTGATGAGAGTGGACTTTGTGTTTGAGTTCCCTCGTCCCATCATGCCGAATATCATCCATATGGGAGGGTTTCAGTGTAAACCTGCAAAACCTCTTCCTGAACACCTTGAGGAGTTTGTGCAGAGTTCTGGAGAGCATGGAGTCATCATCATGTCTCTGGGGACACTAATTGGAGAGCTTCCCCGTGACCTAGCTGATGAGATCGCTGCAGCTTTTGCTAAATTACCTCAGAAAGTCATCTGGAGACATAAAGGAGACAAACCAGCCACTCTGGGCAACAACACTTTACTAGTCGACTGGATGCCACAGAACGACCTCCTAGGACATCCCAAGACAAAACTATTCGTGGCTCATGGAGGAACAAACGGTGTTCAAGAAGCAATCTACCACGGAGTTCCTATCTTGGGACTTCCTTTGATTTTTGATCAGCGTGATAATCTATTAAGAATTGAAGTGAGAGGAGCAGGGAAGATAATTGATATTTTTAGTATGAATGAAGACATATTCTTTCAGGGTGTTCAGGAAGTCCTGAATGAGCCCTCCTACAGGATGAACATGCAGAGACTCTCCAGGCTGCACAGAGATCTGCCAATGAAGCCGCTAGATACCGCCATCTTCTGGATAGAGTTTGTCATGAGACACAAAGGTGCAGCTCACCTGAGAACTGAGTCCTACAGACTGCCCCGGTACTCCTACCACTCTGTTGATGTGATGCTGTTCTTAGCTGGAGTTGTACTGATTATTCTGGGCACCTTTGCTGCCTTAATAAGGTGTTTATGCTCCCTGTGTCTGAGAAGAAAAGGTAAACGTGACTAAAAAATTTTTAAAAAAAAAATCAAAGTAGCAATCGCAATTAAATCTAAACCATAAATGGTGTTGCTATTTCACCAACCTGGTAATCTGGATAAACAAACATGTTCCATCTTCGGCATGCAGTTTTTCTTGGCAGGTTGGCAAGTACATTATTTTGAAAAAATAACCAATGTACAGTGACTTGGCCACTTCAGGGGGAACATAATAAAAGCATTTACAAAGATATGTGTGAACTGGTCATGAGTTTGTCCTCTTTAATTAGCACACAATGGAAATAGCCTTTGCATATGTTTGTAGCTTTTTTCTCTCTTAGCTCCACTGATCTTCAAGACTTTTCAGCTTTAGTCTCACACTGTAGCACAGCATACTTAGATTTCCCATTTTAAAACGACTACATTCTTTCCTTGATGTTGCACAGTATTGGGGATTCATGTTTTGAGCTACAAGTGTAGGCTTGTATGGATTTAAACATATCCTATTTCACACACAAAGATTAGAGTGACACACCAGGGCTATTCTGGACCCTTAAATGCTTAAATCCTTTCTTTAAATAAATCTTGAGGTGTGTTTTTTACCTGAACAATTTTGTAATATGGACTATTTTTGATACCTCGATCTCAGTTATTTATACAACATATAAGATTACATTAATTCCAGTGCTGATGAGGAACGTCTCTCACTTTAGTCTGATCATCTGGTTTTGAGATTTCATTCAAGTAAATGTGTTGAAATAATGGATGCTGAAATTCTAGGAATTATTATTTACACATGGAGCTGCACATTTTTAGAAATAACGATGTTCAAGTGATTTTGAATTCTAATCACTGATACAGGATTTTTTTTCTCATGCCTCTTTGACTGATCCCTCATGAGGGAAAGGTGAGCATGTACGTCATCGTCAGAAACAAGTAAGGGTCATTAATAGTGTAAGGTACTGTTAGCTCGCTTCTCTTTACCAAACCAGTATGGGGTGTAGGTGTAATATTAGCTCATAATAATATGGTGTAATATTAGCTCATAATAATATGGTGCAGCCATCTCCACCTTAACATAACAAAAGAACAACTGGCCCACGACTGGTATTATAAATAATATTGTATGTAAAAGCTGAGGGTGAGTTCTTTGCCAAATAACAGTTGCATGTTATTTATGACTTTGGACCTGGAACCTTGTAATATAATATCTGTAGCTTAGGATGAGTTGCTATTTTGTTCAAGTCTCCCGTTGCCCCTAAAGCTGTCCTGTAACATTTGGACGGAGGTATGTCTCTGGAGACTTTTGTAGGTGAAATCCCTGTAACAAGTCAGTAAGCTGCAGCATTTGCCAAATTACCTCTGAAAGCCTTAAGAGTTATAGGCTGGCTCCTCTGGGCAAGAATAGTTTACCGTCAAGGTCATGCAAACAGTTCATTATTCATAAAAGAAAGGAAAGTAGTTCAAGACTCCATTGAGTCCCAGTTTTAGCTTTTCATTTGTTTTTTGCCGATGAATGTGACACCCTGCTGTGTCTAAAAGTGAGGGGAGCGGAGTGGATAAAGACAACAACTTCCTCAGGGCCATACAGGAAGTCCTGAATAAGCCCTCCCACAGGATGAACATGCAGGGTCTGCCCCAATTTCTACACTTAATGGGCTTAACTGGCACTTGGGCAATGTTGTAAGTAACAAGAAATACGAGTCAGAGCTACACAACTACTGTATGTGTCAGTTTCATCAGACTTGAGTTGAATCTCCAGGCTGCAGAGATCAGCCAATAAAGTCTCCGAGTGAGTCTCTTCTGGATAAAGGCTGTCCTAGGATACAAAGGTGTTGCTCACCTGAGAATCTACAGACAGTCTTTGTTTCCTCTGTAGATACCGTGCTATTGTAGCAAGTGTCACACTGATCATTTTGAATTTTTTTTTTTACTGAAGGTGCCTGATTAATTTAATGTCTGGCATTTATTATAAGCCCAAAATTGAAAGGATATTCCCAGTATTTCCACTCTGTTGCTTTGAATGACAAAACTGCAGTGTTTGTAATACAAAAGATTAGTTTCTGTCCTACAGTGTGTTAGTATTTGATGCTACAGTAAACCTAGTTTCACAACAGAATTGATCACACTTTAAGACAAACTCAAATTCCCAAGACTGCAGGCTTGTGAGGGTTGTATCTATTTCTTAACTAAATATCATAATGACATGACTGTACAAAATCCCTGAGGGTTTTTCTTAAATAAATAAATTCTTTTATTACAAAACAATAAAAAAATCATACTGAAAATACTGTTACAGAATTTGTGTCTACATCCTACTATTGGCTGGTTGCAGCCATGATACAAATCATCATGTACATGGTTTTACATCTCTAGCTGTCAAACAGGTAAATCATTAGGAATATCTGTTCAGTCTGAATCATCACGGTTTGGTAGGATCAGACATGCCGGGGGTCACGACCCTACATAAGTCTGGAGACATTTGCTACCCAGGAGGGAGAACAAAAGTATTTCAAGTGAAATTTCACCTTGATGGAACATTTTCATTTTTGGCACAAACACCTCATACAAACAGTACAAGTCAACTAATATTAGTCGGATCAATATCAGCTGCCAGGTGGATTCCACTTGTGTCAATATAGCTAATACAAAAGGCACGAAAAAACGTCCAGGTTAAAAATATGAAATGCTATTTTCAAGGTACAGAGTTAAAGATAAGAGAGCAGTGCTGGCTGAGATTCTCAGAGCTGCTGGCTCAAAAACACAACAAACCTTCAGTACACTCAGCTGACAGTAAAACACACAAAATGTGTCAAAGTGAAATATCACTTTGAATGAATAGTTTAACATTTTGGGGAATATGCTTATTTGCCTTTTTGCTGAGAGTTAGATGGGCAGATCGATAACCACTCTAGTGTCTGTCTGGTAAATATGAAGCTATAGTCAGCAGCCTCGGTATCTGAACTTCGCATAAAGACTGGAAAAAAGGGTGGAATGGGATAATTCACAGTTTTATGAGGGGTTTTGTGCTGGACTATTTCTTGCAGTAATTTCCTGGAGTCTCCACTGGTTGCCTGGCAACTGCTTCCATACAAGCAATAGTTCAGCACATACCTTTAAAACAGCAAATTATTGTTTTTACACTCGTACAGATCAAACTCTTGAGATATAACTGATGAATTTGGAACTTTTAGACATGCTGGTAAGCATGTTGTTACCTTTGGACAGGGCCAGGCAAGCTGTTTCCCTCTACTTCTAGTCTTTGTGCTAAGCTAACTGCCTGCTGACTGTAGCTTCATATTTATAAATAAAATATCAAACTATTCCTTTAAAGTTGTGGTTCTCAATCTTTTTGTCATGCCCCCCTTTAGAAGTTGGGAAAAAAGCTGAAGCCCCACGCCTACCTTTTTTTAAGAAATGAATCACTAATAATAATAGAGTGTTGCAAGGATGACGTTTGTTTGTAGGCCAGCCCTGAAGTTAACATCACTCTAGTTCCCTCAACTAAAAGCGAATGTGATTTTTCCATTAGATTTTGGCAGACAAACATTATAATATTTACACTTTATGTTCAGCAAGACAATCTTGACAAGCGAACACCACTTTTATGATTTTCTGGAGCATAAATTCAATCGCCAGAGGTAAAAAGCTTAACGTTAGGCTTTTAAGGAACTACACCACAGTTACATGACTTAAACGTTGCCTTCAAAAGGACGCTGTAAAGTCATGTTCTGCATGATGACACTCGGTAGTCTCATTTAGTCACTTGTTAGCAATCGCCTTTTTTAAGACACTTAAGGCCTTTAAAAATTTACAGGTGGAGAATTTACTGATGTATATTACGTTGTAGAACAAAATGCTGAAGTCTAAGCTTGTGTTAACCACAAGAAAATTACCTCTGACAGTTTTAAGAGTTAAAATGAAAAGAAAAAGTTTAAAAATAACTTTACTTTAAGATGAGGGAACCGGGAATGCTAAAATGCTAACCCATGTACGGGTTTAGGACTCATTCCTGCTCTAGTGGGGAAGCAATGTTGTATTTTAGCTAAGTAAAGGTCAGCATGTTAGCATAAGCAAACTCTTGTTTGTTTTCCCTACAAAAATCATATTCATTTAACTTGGTTTTACTCTATATTTTTTCCCTGGTCATCCACGTCCCACCTGCATAGGCTCTATGCCCTCTCAAGGGGGTCTACCCCACAGTTTGAGAACCACTGCTTTAAAGATAAGTAAAAATGATTACATTGCTGCCCTGAAGTGTGAGATACACACAGGCACAAGACTGGTTACATATTCACTGTTAATACAAAAACACTGTTTTCAATAACATCCATATTTACGGCAACTTCATAAGGCCACATCGCTGACCATTCAAGACCTATGTCCAATTTGTTTCAGGGGAAATACTTTCAAACAACACTTACTGACAACAGCTATGAAAACTCATAGTAAAGTCCGTTCGGGGTATTTACAAAGTGTCCATGCCAGCAGGGCAGGTGTGGTGGGCGGTGTAAATCCTCTCATGATGTCCTGGTCCGTAGAGAGCTCATCCTGAGGACGGTGAGCTCGGCTACATCTGAATCCTGCATCTCCACCTCTTGTTGGCAGCTTTCTCTGATTACATACACTACGAGACCCACACAGATGAAAATGAGGAGGACTATGCCTATAACCTGGGGTACAAAAGAGTGAAGCGACACTTTGTTTAGTAAACATCAATAGAAAATGTGTATTGTTGGTCAACAAAGTGTATTAACAGAGCTATAATAACAGTTTCCAAAGGCTAGTGGCATCACATTATGGAGATATATTCTCTGCAGTGCATTCTCTGAGGGGAGGTGTTCTCACTCCGCTCATCCCACATTATCTCCTGTAAACTAGAAAATATTCAACTCACCTGAGAAAAAACAAACAGCTGCTGTGAGCGGAGCATTAGTTCTTGTGGGGTGACATCTCCCTCACTAATTGGCTCACACCACTTCTGCGGAGCTGCCTTGTCAACTAGTACAAATCTACCCTCCCAGTCTGTCATAGCACAAGCAAAGTATTGGCCATCGAGGAACAACAAAATGAGCCACACGATAGCAGGAACGAAACTGGAGAGGGAAACAGTTTTCCTGCACCACGTATCACATCTGCATCCTTGAATGATCAGCATCAAGGTGAAGGCCATGACGGCAGGAATGATGAAGAATGCTGATGAAAACACTCCGTTCCATGTAGGGTTGCAAGGACACTCAAACTCCAGCTCCACCAGCTTCTCTAGTCCCATGAGGATAAAGCCAAAAGCCACATTTGATACCAGAGGACTGTTGCTAAGTTCATTTTTCAGCCTGGTAAGCCATTGTTGTCTACTTTCCATACTAGATTGACCGAAAAATGAAGACAAACGCTGTAAAAAGCCCAAAAGAGGGTCCACCGTTGTGAACACATTGGCAACAGCTAAGTGATGCGTAATTAACGCATCCAGGGGTAAGTTTTCCCCTCGGGCAAAATGCCACACTTCCACTCTGATTGGTTTTGAACAAAGGAGGGTGTGCCGACTGCTCTGACATTTCTCTAGCTGATTGGCCTGTGCGAGGTTTCAGGTGGGGTTACATTTTAAATGTGGTCTCCCATGGACAAACTGGAGGGAGGGCTGTAAAGTGGAGGGAAGTTTGTTCTGCAGTTGAGCACAGAATGGCCCATTGCAATAGTCCAGCAAAAACACATACATGGAGGCGTAGGCTTATGTCAAAGGGCAAGCCTTTACATTGAGGTGTCAAGTTACAGGCCCAGAATTTCACTATAATGGAACAAAACAAAGAAATGGCACAATTGAAAAAGGTATTTTCCAACTGAAAGGTTGCTGGATTTATCTAACTAATATTTAAGCCTAGTTATAGAAGTGTGTGCATGTGCTCAAGTGTTTGTGGTTCATTTGCTGCAATTGTCTATGATTTAAAAAATGGAGTGCATGCTGAGGGCTTTCCAGTTTACCTCCACTGGCCACATGAGGTCGCCCATGTAGCAGCACAGATTAAGGATAGAGAGGATTACAGGAGGCCATGTTGAACTTTCAAGGGGATGTGGTACATACAGCTTGAGAACACCCAGGCCACTGATGTGATGACATAATTTATAAATGACCTCAGTGGGCTCAAGAGCATCACCATAATCTCCTCACATTAAAACCTGACAAGAGAAAGTATTTAGGCACTGTGAAATAGGCTTGGGAAAAATGTGCCTGGTGCAAACTGTGACTGGATTGCCTTCAGTAACGTCTGCAGAGCCACTGCAAGTTTTGAAATGTAAATACTGAAATCTCGCCCACAGAAAAATCTGTCATTTGTTCTACAAAGTCTGTGAGAAATCTGACTTGACTGGTGGTGATGAAGGAGCTGACAGTTTGTGATTGCATGAATATTGCAAGAGATGCTGAAAAGAATAAGGAAATCACATAAGGGGGAGGCTATAACTGTAGTCGTTTACACTTCATTAAATACTGTATGAGCAAGAACAACAGCCTCTAAATGGCACATGATGAAAATGTGAATAACAATTGAAGCTTATGCGCGAACAAGGAAATGAGGGAGGCACATAATAACTGCCTGAGTTCACAAACAACATCACATACGTGTTATATGCGTGTGTGCGCCCGTGTGTATTTATCCACGGTCATGAGCGCATAGGGCACGCGCAGCTTGTCGTTGCTGCCGTCGGTGTCCTACCAGCATCTGTTCCTCTTTTTGGAGCAGACTTATGTTTAGGCTACATCACTTCCCGTCGGGAATAATTTCTGCGCTACTTTCATTTTAATCACCGAACCGTGACCGCGAGAGCGCAAATGCGCATCGCTCTGCGCATCTTTGAATCTTCAGAACTACACTGTGGACAATCTCCCTGACACCCAGAGACCTCTCCTCCGCAATCCGACGAGGCTTCTTCACCGCCTATGGCCGCATATCGGCATCCCTGAGCCGCTGGCCTCGTCCCGGACCTTTCACCCATCGCTGTCCTCAAAAGGTCTTTGAATCAGGGAGACATTTCTACAGATTTTTTTTTTTTTAAATCCTCATCGGCTGACTATTTTTAAAGAACCCGGTGCTATGCTGGGCCCATCTCTCTAGATCTTGTGATTTAATACACGATCTCTCCTCCCACATTCGTCCGACCGAGACCCTGGTACTCTCATCGAGCCCCAGCAATGCATCCTAACGCAGTGATGCTGGCGGTGGTCCTTTTGGGGAACTTGATGCTGCCTTTCATCTCGGCTCAAAACGGTAAGCAAGCAGATGTGACCATGGCATAACTGTAAACATCGCGTTGAGGGAAAGTGACCTGACTTGTGTGAGGAGGACGCCCGAGCAGCGAAATGTTTCTAAAGAGGATTTTGAGAATGACTGCGTTAAAGCCACTACTATAGTTTCACGCATCTCGACAACAAGGCCAGAGTTAGGAGCCAACAAATATGATCCAAGAACTGACCACGAAACGGAACTCTTAAGTCATAAACCTGAGAGAAAACTGACGTTGCTGTGACATTTTTGCGAGGTTATTTACTGTCAGCTGCGTGTACTGAAGGTGTGTCTATGAGAGGTATTAAGTGCCACTTTCAGGCAAGTCAAATATGTTCTGCATAATTTGTTTTATAATAAGATAAGAGCTTTGTACCTTCACAGAAATAGTTTTCTGGATATTTACACAGCAGTAGCCTATGGGTATCCTTATGCTGCCAGTGTGTAGTTTGTTCAGTCACAGGGGGTTGGGTAGCACTGTGTCAAGCAAGACTAACCTGCTATGGATGCTGATCCAGTCATATATTATCAACACCCCACACCGGCTTAAGACTCGCCCAGTGTGTGTTGTAAATAGGCCTACTGTAAATACCAGGCCCTTCTGGATCACTGTTACTGGGCCTGTGCATCTGTTTGACTTGACTAAACTACTTCCCTATCATACATTTCCCATCATGCCAGCTTAAGTGGATCTTTCGCTCCTGCCCAGCTGGTACAGTCTGTATGTACTGCAAAACTACATGCATGCACAAATCACACCCTCATCTACTTTTATGATGTTTAAGCACCATGTTTATCTCTTCCCAAATATTCAGTAAGAGCTTTGGTTAATAGAGGACGTTCGTTTGTGACATTACTTTCAAAAGTTCACCGTGCATTAATCATAATAAAACTGACATGATTTGGTCTAAGTAAATGTCAGTGACATGCTGTTGGGTGTTCCAGGCTGCCCTTCTCTGATACAGCATGTCCTGACTTCAAATTCTGTTGAATCACATCACCCAGAGGGGCGCACAAATCAGCGGCCATTCATGTGATGAAAGTGGAATCTGTATTCTCTCAGTTTTTAAAATAACCTCAATGGCTCCCCTGAGCGACCCCGGCATGATTGTGAAGATGTTGGCACTTTAAAATACAAATTGAATAATCACTGTCTGTATTCATATCATTTGAGAAGCATCTGTGCCCACATGTCAAGACATCTGTGTGTTCAAATCAATATCACTGACATGATCTGGTCCTTGAGGCAGGAAATTACTCTGCATACTTAAAATGTTAGTGCTTAATGTCCACCTCGTCTCTTCTGTGGGATAATCGGACACCCACTATGCAAGACTTAATAAGATGTATTCTGATGAGGAGGTTGTGTAAAACCTCAATCCAGCTCTCTCCTACCTCTCAAGAACTTGTGTTTGCAAATACTTGAAATGCAAATTGTTTAAGATTATTCATAACAAAGTCTTATACACTGAAAGGTTGTCACTGTTTTTTGTGATACTAGCAAAACACAATATGCAGAAATGAAAGAAGCACAAGTAAAATCTAGCTCGTTTTAAGAAAGCACAGACACAACCTACATCTTTAGCTTGCACGGAGAAAAAAACTTAAATACCACAGCCGTTATGTAACTAAATATTATCTCCTGAATTCCTTTCTTTCTTCTTTGTTAATTTCTCTGAGGTGCTTGAAGTGTGTGCACGCACAGTCAGTAGTTCTCTGATCTTGCTATCTGGAAAATCAAATACCCAATAAGCCCTCCATTGTTTGATAAAGCTCAAGCAAAGGCATTCCAAACACTTCCTGTGGTCTTTGCTCTGTGCTAGTGCCCACTCACTGAGGCCCCAGTTCACACCACAGACACACATGCACTTACAGCCAGGGGTCAGTGGGAGACAGACTGGTGCAAACCATGTCACCGAATGTGTGGATGCTTTGTCTGTTCAATGTAGAAATCCTGCAGTCATGACACATTTCATTTATAGTAAACAGACCTACGTTCATCACAGGTGCGATCACAGCTGTAATAAGCTACAGTTAGTGTGTTGGAAATATTCAGATATTTGCTCTCATCGCATGCATCCAGAAGCCATTTCATTTCTCTCTCACAGTTCAGATTAAGGGCAATAGGTGCATGGCTTCTTATGCAATCCTAGATTTTCCTGTGATATTGCAGAGTTCAGGCAGTGGTGTGGGGGGAGGGGGTGGGGGTGGGGGTGATAATAATTATAAGTGCATGAGATGTAATCACTGTCTCTGGGAAGCAGAGGGAATTCATGTCATTATTTCCTCATGCTCAGGGGAAAGTAGGCCTACTACTATAGGTGGACAGTTTCTGCGACAGATATTTGGAGGACTGTAAATAGCATCCCGTCCATTCTGCCTCGTTTCTATTTTTATCTCCGAGACACAGCACTGAGAACTGTGGCTTTAAGGTCCTTTTGTGAAAGTGAATTCATTAACTCTTAATGGACGGCCTCCTTGTGCACAGCTGCAAAGCCTTCTAAAGGCTCGCTAGGTGGCTGTGAACGACTTAAGCTGAGAGATGATGTGATCTTTATGCAAAGAAAATAAAAGCTGTTGAGAAGGTGGCTGGGGCTGACCTGAGGAAGTGCTTCGGTGTCTTATATAATTTCCCCCTACGAAGCATGTAGCCTGCTCCTGCTGCCAACTTTGTTGTTGTGTTATCGCTGCCTGCGTGATTCCAAACATGCAGATCACGTCAAGACAACCTTTAGAATAACGAGCTGGTATTATTACCTCCATGATAAACATTAACTATTTATAATTGTTTTCTCTCCTTTAACTGTTTGATGACCAGTTGCTGAGCGAGCACAACAACAAATACTGCTTCTTGTTAAGGTTAAACTATTAGAGTATATGACGAGAGAAAGATATTTCGACATGTATTACAACATGTACTGCCATTATTTTTTGTTGTGAGGTTTTTTTGTGGTCAGTATGTGGCCCTCTAATTCTTCTCTGTGTCACTTGTACATTATCATCCACAGAGGCCATAGTTGCATTTCAAAGGGACAGTTCACCTCAAATCAAAAAACACATATTTTTCCTCTTACCTTTGGTGCTATTTATCAGTCTGGATTGTTTTGGTGTGAGTTGCAGAGTACTGGAGCTATCAGCCTATCAGCTATCTGCCTTCTATTGAACATAATGGAACTAGATGGCACTCTGCTTGTGGAGCTCAATGTGCCAAAAAATACATTTGAAAAACTCAACAGCATTGTCTCTTTCCAGAAATCACGACCCAGTTACTCAAGGTAATCCACAGATGTTGTTGTGGGCAATTTCATGTAGGAACCATTTTCTTTCCACGCCCGCCAACTGCAACACTACGAGAAGGAAGCATGCATCTACTCATTGACGACAGGCTCACGCTCGTGACAGCGTGAGATGTAAAGATTAATGGTGTCCTCCTTGGCTGAGGTGTAACATTAGGTAGCTCAATAGGCCTGTTTCCACTGAAGAAGTTCCTGGTACTATTTGGGGGGCAGGAACTACTACATGAACATCCTCTCGCTCGGCCCTCTCAACCGCCGTGTCTCCACTGAGAGAGCAGAGTAGGAGGAAGGTTCCTGTAAGGTTACGGGGCTCTGGATGTGACGTAATCGTTGCGCGACCATTTTGACCGGGGCGACGTAGGGACGTAGTTAGCTGTTAGCCGTTAGCAGTGTCTGTATTAACTCAGTAACTCAATAAACGCTCCGTGAAATTTTGTTTTCCAGCGTGTCTGTATTAACTCAGTAACTCAATAAACGCTCCGTGAAATTTTGTTTTCCAGCGGATGTCTTACTTACAACATGATTGAGCTAACTGGAGTAGTTTCATGTGGTATCCGACAACGGGAGGCTTTTAACAGATGACATCCTGATGTTAGCTTTGCTGCTGCTGTTAGCTGTCCCTGTCAGCTGCAGCCGCTGATGCTTTCTAGACATCGTGATTTCCCAAAACTGAATAAATACCACACATAGCAACACAAAACTGCTTTGCTAGCTCAATCATGTTGTAACTAAGATATCTTCTGGAAAAAATATTTTTTTCACGGACTGTATATTGAGTTACTGAGTTATTACAGACACCGCTAACGGCTAACAACTAACGGTTAGCCCAGCTAATCTACGATAACCATAGTAATTACAAAACGTCACATCCCGCCTTGAGTATATCCAATCAGCACCAAGTAATCCCCAAGCCCCAGCCAGGAGTCTCTCTGGGCCGTTCTGAGTACCTACTCCGAGGCAGGAACTTGTTTAGCCCCTGTAAAAGTTCCGGAACTCTGTCCTAGGGGGGTGGTTCCTGCAGTGGAGACACGCACCAACGGCCCCGGCCCCGTAAAATTACCCCGAAGTTCCTGCGGTGGAAACAGGCCTAGTGTTATGCTAAGTAAGCTAGCAGTAGATGCATGCTTCTTTCTATGCTGCGATACAGTTTGCAGTTGTTAAGTAGAAAGAAAATAGTTTCTTCATTAAACTGCTCACAACAAGAGAAGAGGAAAAATATGTATTTTTGAACTGTGCCTTTAAGATGAGCATCTTACAGCTACATGCCATTAAATCAATAGACCCTACTATATAATGCAGCAGCTTTGTCCATTATCATGTTTCTGTCCAAGCTCTGGACAAAGGCATTTGTAAGTCTGGAAAATATGCTGTAAGACTCAAGCCAGCTCTTACACTGAGTCACGCTTGCCCACTGTGAAATCTGATATGGACTGCACTGATTGGGAGCAGCATCACACAGTCTAAAACACACTGCAGTTATATACTGATGCACAACTGTAAGATGAGCAATGTTTTTTTTTAATAGTGATTTGTCCAGGGAAGGTTTTTGCTGAGCGTGCATGCTGTTTCTTTCAGCACCACCCTGCTTCGCATTCACACAGTTACACACATTCACAGCTGGAAGTTCCCCAATTTAGCCACAGCCCTGTACTACTGGCTGTTCTACCGGAACAGCTCAGGTTAAGTGTGCTGCACAAGGGCAGCTCACAGACAGGATACTCAAAGAGGTTACTTTCATTTATACCTGGCCAGATTTTCATCACAGCCTGGGCATTTTAACTAGTGACCTAGCAGATACAAGGTTGATTTTCTACCAAGAGGCTCATGCCTGCTGATATTTAGCATACCAGGGTTATTGAAGTTGACAAATAATAATACTTGGAAGTGTGGAGGAGGTTAAGGAATAGCATTTGACACCCCGTCAGAGAACAATAAGCAGTAAAACATACTCCTCTGAAGGTGTGGTTCTTTAAATTTTAGATTATTTTGTGCTGTTTTGATGATGAGATTCAGTGTCGCATGACGCATCTGTCGCCATGCTTCTTGGGATTTTACGCCAAATCATTTGAATTCCCTTGTTTTGACCTCTGAAAGAGAAATAGAAGTGCTCACTGGTTGTGATTACGGGATGGGATTAGAGCATTTCAACCCAGCACAGGGGTTATTGGGATTTAAATCTCATTAAACTGTTGCCTCTCTTCTGTGATCTGAATGACAGACTCAAGTATTACCAGCAAAATGGAAATGGTCGGCCCAACGGCTGCTTTCTCTGGAAATTCAGCTTTGCAAATAATGGCAGTATTTTGTCACATTGCTCCATCACAGTAGTTTAAAATAAGGTATCAGTGCTGTGACAAGGGCAGCACCGAAAACTTAAACCACTCTTTCTGAAGTGTGACACAAATTTACCTGCACACTAAATATCACATCAACAAAGTGTATTCCAAGTATAGTACAAGTTCTTATCAAATCTTTTCAAATGATTCTTATAAAGGCAGATCAGTATTTAACCTAAATGAAGCTTTAAACATTATATGACATGACTTCTACACATCGAATTGCTCCTGTGTAATATGGCAATCTAAATATCACTGCATTTGCTTGCAGGAGCAGAAATGGCCTTCTAGGACTTACACTGGGTGTGTTGCAGGTATTAGCTTTTTAAGCAAAGACTATGACATTTACTGCACGTTACTGCAGACGTTACATTATTTATTTATTAATTTATGACAAAGTGGTTGTCCTAATTCACTTGCGAGCAGGGTATGAGGAGGATATAAAGGTGTAATTAACCTTAAGGCAGTTTCAAAAAGTGTTAACTACCCTTAGGTAGATAAAAAGTAGAGAAGGTGTTGAGGGAAAAGAAAAGAAAAACAAAATAAGGCAGACCACAATATATGTATTATGAAACTATGGCTGATCTGGTTACCCATTGTAAACTCACACAGGTGTTTTCACTTATGCTTAATACAAGCTCAAAACTGTTCTTGGCTGACACCGTATTTGTTTTGTGGCCCCTGCTCACCTTTTTTTCCTGATAACTTAAGATCCAAACATTCAGGAGGTTTTTACCGGGAGCTGAATTGGTCTCTTGCTCTCCAAAACAAATGCCCCTGGTTATTTGAACCAGTAAAAGCACTGAATAAAGCTGTTTCATGTTTTAAAAAATCTCAGTTTTTTAAATGCAGCTTATCACTATGGGGCTGCTAACTACAGTGGCCAATATGAAAATGTTAAAGGCCAGTGTTTGGTTTGTCTGTCCTGGGCTACTGTAGAAACATGGCAGTGCAACATGGTGATCTCCATGAATAAGGATCTGCTCCCTATGTAGATATAAACAGCTCATTCTAAGGTAACAAAAACACAGGTAAAGAAACTTAATTATTTTATATTGCTTTACATTACTCCAAATTTATTCCCCTGTATCGTACACACTGACTCTTTAAGGCAGGACAAGTTACAGCTTTCTGATTCTTTTGGGTTTTTGGAGATAGGTGACCTTGAACACTCCTGGGATAGCTTTGCCTAACTTCACCCCAAAAGTAGATCTAAATCATTTAAAATAACTGAAAACACCTGAGTGAATCACTAAAATCTGCCACTAGGTTAGATCTAAATTGCTTGATTTTATTTGAGTAAAAACAACAAGAAAGGAAACATAACTGGGACAAACATGAGTTTGACTTTTTACTATGCGACTTACAGTGCTGTGGGTAATATTCTAACATATACCGCAACTGCTACCTGTGTCCTCATTTAACAACAGTGAGTGAAAGATATCAAACTGCAGACCATTGTCACAACCATGGTTCACTGTGTCATACAAATGACCTGTAAAGGCATACATATGTCAGAGTACCATGCAGGTACAACAAAGATGCACCCACAACCACAAACTCAAACACACACACACACACACACTGCCTAGCACATCACCAGTTCAGCAGCCCTGGGGGGTTTTCTACTCGCTGCTTTCTCTGGTTGTAGGACGGCAGCTGACTCACTCTCATGCTGCATGGTGGTGGTGTGTGGCTTGCTGTCAGTCCTCGGGGGAGCTCTCTTCTCTACCTACATCAGTGGAGTATGTAGGCTGTAATGACTGTGATTTTCACACAGCCTGAGACAGAGCTTGTCACAGAAAACTACAGGTTATTTTGTGGTCCTATTGTGCACATGTCATAAGGGAATGAAGTGAGCTAAAGCATGCAAGTCAGACATGGCACTGTGAGGGACATCATTATTTTGTGTTCAACAGCCTAATTTCTCTTGAATCATCTACTCATATAAATGTTTGACCTTATTTTAGTTAGATTACAAACAAGCCACCATAGCAACCACACTTCTGCACACATTCAGTCGTAGATGTTTGTCTTATTGTGCATTCAGCTACAGAAAAAAAACACCATGCCTCCTCTTGCACTGAAGCTCTCATTTGTTACAACTAACCTATAATATTCTTTTGAGAATGCTACATTTAGTGTTGCGACACCCCCCAATTTACTGTGACACTGACCAGAGAAAAACAACCCACCACAGCTCAGTGTGTTTGGCTAATATTTTGGTTTGTATTAATTTGTGTCAGTACAATATGTTGGTCTGGCAAATGTGCAAAGACAACATGTAGCATCACAATACACAAGTAGAGCATCCACTGGGGAGGATTAGAAACAGAACATCCCCATGTTAGCTCCACAGGCATTAGCAATTAGCCACCTTTAGCAGCTAAACAAAGGGGAATACCTGGGGTGTAGTGGTAGCTGATGAGGTGGGTGTACTTCTAGGTAGATGGGTAGGTTACAGAGGAGGAAGTGGGTATACGCCTCTATATATGTCAGTGACATTTTAGTTGATAGGTTGGTACACCATAAACTGCCAGAAAAAGCAGTGGGTAAACCCTGTATAACTCCGTATTACCTCCTCTACATCATTAAGTATAACTTTTCAGAGCTAACCTTTAAAGCCTACAGAGAGCAAGTATTTGATTTGATTGACTTTAGGTGACGGTAAAGCCTGACCTACATTGTTAAGGCTCTACAGAGCTTTATGATTATAGTTTCATTTAGGCCCCCAGGTATACTAGACAAGTCTATTTCTTGTTTGACTCTCTTACTTTATTGTTTTATTGGTGAACAATTCATGTGTTAGACAGCTTGTTGTGTACTGTTTTTATTTGCCCTTACAAATGTACACTAACTGTGCACTAACATCAACAGTGGCTTTGTGATGTGCTGCAAGTCCACCAAGTCTCTTGCTTGCAGGCATTGTCCATACTGTGGATTTTGAGGAATAACACAAAACACAGATACACTACTGTTAAAAAAAAACATGCATTGAAACATGAATTTATATTAATATTTTTAACCATGCATTTTTTTGCCATGCAATTAGTCAATTTATTATGAGTTGATAAGTTTAGGAAATTAATTGGCAATTATTTTGATAAGAGATTGTTAAAGTTGCGAAGTTCACCAAGTATTGCTGCTGTTACAGTATATATTGTTTAAGTTGAATATCTTTGACTTTAGACAGTTGTTGGTTGTTGATTGGACAGAAATATCAATTTTAAGTTATCATCTTAGGCTTTGTGAAATGGTAGGGCATATTATAAAGTTTACTGTATGAAATAATATATTGATTATTGGAACAATAATCATCAGATGACTTTCTAATTGAAACTTTATGTAGGTTGCAGCAAAAACATGTCCATGTCCATTGATGTCCATGTACGATAAACAGCAGGAGGAGCCTACTATGCTTATGGAAACACAATCCAACAATAAAAGTGTTATCATCGTCTGCGCTCATCTTTCCTCTGTCACCAAGTAGCTGAGATCTGACCACCATTCATTGTCACTTCTTGTCTCCCTGCACGCCTTTGAAATGAATGAGTACCGGCTGGCTGCTTTGTGTTTTGTTTTCACTGCCAGTATAAGCTCCTTGTTTAAACAACACAAAAATTGGCCTGCTCATTGGCCGAGTGCTGTCTGTAGTTTGTTCTGTGGGTATGTCTCCGCAGAGCCTCCCTGAGCCTGAATTTAAATTAAGTCATCTGTTCCTTTTTCTGATTTAATTTGCCATCACCTTGGAGGGCATTATTTTCTTTTTTTATTTTAAGAAGATACTATACTGTGATTATGAGCACTTACGCATGGCTGACAACGGTTATCTGTGCCATGTGCCGAGCCAATTTACTGTCATACCCATAATCATAGTAAAGAACGCCATAGTGAATGTTCTGTCACATTGAAATATTGCTTTAGCAGTGTAGGCGGCTAGGCTTGGATTTACCCTCTGGGATTATGTGGTGAGCTTGATGGGCCCAGATGTTTCCAGAGAAAAGAAACAAATGCTAATTACTCGGCATATCTCTAGGCATTGCACATAGCAACACAAGTTGTAAGCACCAAATATCCTCACACATGAATACCTCAAATATTATTTTATTAATTTGCTAAATTCTCCTCACTTTTTCTCATTCCTATCATCTAATTAATTTTCATATGGCTGTGAGTCACAAACTAGTGTTAAGCAACAGACACGTTACCATTGTACTAACAAAAATCCATGTATTGTTAGGTATGTGAAATATTTTGGCTGTACTTTGACAGCCTTTTTTGAGTCCAGTGTGCAGAGAATAATGTACTGTAAGCCTTGTGAATGGTATTTATTTTCACCTGGCAGTTAAACTTTCAATAAAATTATTTAAATGAAATGGCTTCATTGTGGGGATGAGCTGAATGTAGCTGTTTACACTCCCTCCTCAGGCTTCCACGGGCTTATCTGTTCATGTGCTTATGAGACATTACTTTGAGCAGGGCAGACAGATCTGGGAGGGCCTGTAAGCTGTTGTATTTAGACACAGCACACAGTCTAACACTCAAGAGACCACAGGCTCTTTGTTCCCATTTCCTCTACAACAATCCAGGGCAGAGTTAAGGCAATGTTTTTTTTCTGATTTATTTAAGCACATGTGGTTTACAGCTGACAGGCTGCAGGGGCGGCAGAGAACAGTGTCTGTGGTCCAGGTGATTTGTCATTAGATGAGCTTCATTAAGGCTGGCAGTGCATTGTTGGGCTAACTACTGATGTGAAACCGGGTCATGAATCAGGCGCAGACACAGCATGGTGCACTCACAGTCGTGGTAATAATGCTTATAGATCCTATAAATTTCACTGTGTTTCATCACATGGAGGTAAGGTGGGGAGAAAAAATAGGGGTTGTTTGTACAGCTCCCTCAGATTAAATGCCAGCAGCGAGATGTATTGGGGACATGACTGCATATTCAGGTTCCACGTGTTTCTTAAATAAAGTTAATTTTGCTTTAAAAGCACACATCAACTGTGTGTGATTCCATCCTAACGATCCTATTCCACTGTGACCATATGTGAATTTTGAGAACCTGCTCTTAAAGTCCAGCTTATCCAAAATGAAAGCTGGCTGACCTAATTTCTGGCGTTACTAGCAAGAGCTGATATGGATGAAGAGATTAGGTTTATACATACATACATACATACAGTAACATCTATTTGTGAAGATTCTGTGAATTGTTTTTAAAAGGCATTTCAAGCTCTGAGAAAAAAGATAAGCCATGAGAATTGGCATCAGTGTATGAACGTATTAATTATTGAGTAGGCAAAATATCTGTATGACATCACAGAATGCATCCTTTTAAAACCAATGTGAAGATTTTCTTTCAGTGTGTTAAAAAATCACAAAAAAACAAAACAAAACAAAAACAGACCCATTTAACCTTCTACAATATCATGTGCAAGAATTGCATGGGCTTCCCTCAGGATCTCCAGTTTCCTCCCAGTCCAGTGACATGCATGTTATGTGAACCAATGACTGTAAATTGCCTAAAGGTGTGAATACAACTGTGAATGTGTTTGTCCGGCTGTATGTGTTAGCCTTGTGACAGACTGG
Source organism: Epinephelus moara (assembly GCF_006386435.1). Lineage (NCBI taxonomy): Eukaryota > Metazoa > Chordata > Actinopteri > Perciformes > Serranidae > Epinephelus > Epinephelus moara. The sequence continues at coordinate 16,393,887 of NC_065506.1, read as the reverse complement.
CGACATGTCCAGGGTGTACCCTACCTACCCGTATGAGCTGGGATAGACTCCAGCACCCTGTGACCCTGAACAGAACAGGTGGATGTAGAAAATGGATTAATGGATTATAGGAAACTGGTGAAGGGTATCAACAAATTAGTGAAAAAATCATACAAGCTTATATACAGTATGTTATACCATAGTCTGGGTGAATACTTGATTTTAATTGGCAGCAGGGTGTTCATTCATTTCTGATAATTCCCAGTAGTCCCAGTAAAATTGTCTGTTCATTGTCTAAATAACAACACAGGCATTGAAATTGAGTAACTGGGACGTAGTCAGTGCCTCCGTTTACAATTTATTGCAACAAGTTAACAAGCTAACATCTAATTATTAGTCTTGTAGTAAAACATACTGTCAAATTATATTAACTGTTCGTCAACCGTATGCAATGGTATTGACTTTGAATCTTGCTAGCATAATGTTAGCTTTCTTGCTCATAGCTGAGCCAAAGGGTTCTGTGAGCTGTGTGGAGTCATATCTGAGGTTTGGCCTATTTACTGGTGGACTGAACAATGTTAAATGTCAAAACAGCTCCAGCAACACTTGTGGTATGGAAAAAAAACTTTATTGACCGACGCGTTTCGGCTTGTGGCTTTCATCAGGGTCATAAAGAAACATATTGCACACATCATTTCACTGAACAATGTTCCCATTGCACTCATGGTAATGATTGTCCCAGGTATAGGTCAAACCCTCAGGCTTGTAAAAAAACAAGATTTTGATTGCAAAACACATGAAAATGTAAAGGAAGTTTTTTTGTTTGTTTGTTTGACAAGTGACCATGGTATAAGCGAGATAATGCCATTTGAATAACTGTGTTTGTTAAAAACATGATATAACGTCACATAACGTGTCACTACCATAGCATGCTACACATACTAGCACACTACATTGTTATAAAAATTTCTTTTGGTTTCACACAGGAAATGAACAGCTGTCTCCCAGGTGAAAGTCCACCTCCCCTTCTCCCCTTCCACCCACCGGACTTATGTGGACTTTCTCACTTTCTATACTATGGCAATAGCTTGGAATGTCGAAAAATGCAGCCACCCTGTGCGTCTTATAACAACGCTAAAGGTTGCCTCTGTGCCTCAGTACTTACTTTGCCAAACTTTCAAGTTCTTATTGATGAGGTATTCTAACTAACAAACTTACTAACACATTTAATGGAGGCAATAACCTTTCATTCCAGCAGGTCATATAACTCTTAAGTGACATTAATTCCTGTGACAGAGTGGTGTCAGCAAGGCTTAATCTCAAGGGGAACATTTCCAAGCCAATGATTTTGACAAATCATGTGATTGTCTGCGCAATGTTTTTTTCCAGCACTGACAAATGTGTGGCACTCTTATGAGAAGTTTTCATGTCAATGGGGTCAAGTAGGAGTGGTACCACTGATTGTTGCCACAGAGTGAGTGTAGAAAAGCCTTGAGTGATTGTTCACCTACTTGTCAAGGCTCTCTGACAAGCAAACCTTTAAGGAGACTGATTAAACTCAGTGAGAATGCAGAAATAGTTCTACCCTTCAATCTTGTTGCACTCATTTTTATACGGTTAAATGTGACAGAGAAAAAGACATGGAGAAAGGAAAAAGAAAACAGAGTGAGAAATTATACCAGCACTACTTGCTGGCATGGACTTGAGACTGGTTGACTATGACTCTGTCTGACAGTTTTATGGCCTTAGTGGGCCAAGGAACCCTGACGTTGAACGGACTGGATTTAGGTGAATCATTAGCCTTTTCTTTTTCCACCTATCGATGATTTGAGCCTTGCTTCGTTATCATTTGCCTTTAATCATCCGCTCTTTTGTTTGTATGTACTCTGATCCTATTTAATTTCCTTCTCCATCCCTTAACCTTATCACACCTTCCTACTGCTCTAACCCTCTTCTACCCTTTCCTTCCCTGCCATCCTGATACACTTTTCCTCTCCAGCTGGGTTTGTGAAGTCGCCAATGTCTGAGACTAAGCTTACGGGGGACACCTTTGAGCTGTACTGCGACGTGGTTGGTAACCCAACTCCGGAGATCCAGTGGTGGTATGCTGAGATCAACCGAGCTGACTCCTTCAAGCAGCTGTGGGACGGAGCCCGCAAGCGTCGGGTATCCATCAACACGGCCTACGGCACCAATGGGGTCAGTGTGCTTGGCATCACGCGTCTCACACTGGAGGACTCTGGGACCTATGAGTGCCGGGCCAGCAACGACCCCAAGCGCAATGACCTCCGACAAAACCCTGCCATCACCTGGATCCGCGCCCAGGCCACCATTTCGGTGCTACAGAGTGAGTGGTCTATGTGCTGTAGTACCTAGATGATGAACGAACTATTGATCCCCTGTCCTAACCACTCCAGCCCGTAAAAACCTCTCAAGAGCCCACCCCACCACAGCGTTTACTGGCCAGACAGAAATAAAACAATCACTAATCATGTTATTTATTCATTTTTAAAGGTTTTTTCCCACAAGTATTAATAGTAAAAATATTCTAATTGTCTTAATCCCTCATGCCAATGGTTGCCTTTTGAGTTTTGTTTTCATAAATATTCAATTTTGTTCCTCAATTTAGTTACTGAACTCAGTAAACTCCCAGCCTCTCCCCAAATCCCTTGAGCATCTTGTTGTAAATGACCACAAACCCAGGAACTTTACCCAGTCTCTATCTACATTTCCTTCTTTCCTCCCACACCAGACCTTCGTTCTTACTGTCTCATGTGTCCTTTTACAATATTCTGATCATTATCTTTTTCTCTGTATCCTAATTTCACCCATTTCCTATTCCTGGACTTATTTGTGATACTTATTCCCTTAACATTATGTTGTGTCTCTTGCATTATGTGGATTGTTTTATTTACTTCAAAGCCCTGCCTGCTAAATGTAGCGGAAACCTAGTGGTGCTTTGAAGTAATGGTGCTTTTGATTTGGCTTTCTCACTCTGGGCACAGTGTAAATGGGACTGTAAGAAGACACAAGGAGGGATCCGTTAAGGTGTAAAAGAGTGATTCCTGTTGTCAGCTCTTTCCCTGATAAAAGCAAACATTTTCTGCTTTCAAATTCATGTGTGGTAATCCAATAAAGGATACGACCACACGAGGGCCTTGAGTGTCTCGTTTCTCGTTCAGATGAGGCAGAGATTTCACTTTTACTAAACAGTCTCTCTGGACTCGCCTGTGCCATGTGTAACCTTGTGCCTTCTCAGCCATTAAGCGTGTGACTGTGAATCAGTAATGACATTATATCCTTTAACCCTCTGCGCTATGCACACAAACATTCAAACAAACTGAATTTCAACTGGACCCTCCTAATCTGTACATGCTTCAGTGCTCTGCCCACTGGAGCACACGGAGATGTGGAATGTTGTTAGTCATAGTGAAGCTCTCTGAGAAGCTTAGAGGAGTTTGATCCTTGCTGGCTCTTCTGATTGGACTGACAAATTTTGATTTCTGTATGAGCACTATTTGATTAGCTGTAGAGCTGAGGCAATTTAAACTGTTAAAAGAAGTGCAAAGGACAGAAGCTGTTCACATTTACTCGTTTGCTACATTCCTGCCACAGTGTAACTTGTCTGACCTGCAATTCAAGCCCTCGCTAAATATATTCTGTCATTACTGAGGAGTAAATGTTCTTCATATATACATGTAATATCCAAGTTATTACATGTATATAACAGGCTATACATAATAGCCCACTGATATGGATGTATTGTCTGTAGTTGGGGAAACATGCCAAAGTCTTACTGTCTTGTTTTGGCCTTTTGTTTAATTTAGCTTGTGAATGTGAATCACTCTAAATCACTATACTCAGAACCATGATATTTACGGAGTAATTGATTACCATTACTAGGCTGTTTAATATTCAATTAAAAAACAAAACAAAACAAAAATATGCATGCGTGGATAATGTCGACTGAAGATACATCTTTTTAACATGTACTTTCTACATGTGTTTAAAGTGATACTCTCCCCAAATCTATCTTTTGAGTATGAAACTCTTAAAGAAATTGTGTTTTTCCTATTAAAGGTCCAGTGTGTAGGATTTAGGGGTATATATTGGCAGACATGGAATATAATATAATCTGTTTTCTTTTGTGTATAATAACCTGAAAAAAAGAATCACTGTGTTTTCATTACCTTTGAATGTGCTGTTTAAATCCACATAGGGAGCAGGTCCTTGTCTATGCTACATTGCACTGCCATGTTTCTAAATGGCTGGCTCTAGATAGGGCCATTCGTGTTTTCACACTGGCCACTGTAGTTGGCAGCCCCTTTGCAATGAGGGTGGGCAATCACTGGGTCCATTTGTTTAATATATAATTAGTTTTATTTTGTGGATAATTTGCCTCCCGCTAAAAACCTCCTGAACAATAAATGCTGACGAAATTCTTGCCAGTGGAAGCTGGTAGCAATCTGCAATCCTTGCTGCTAGATACCACTAAATCCCCTCAACCTTACACACTGGACCTTCAAAGGAATACCTGGACATTTTGGAAAATGCGCTACTTTGCCAAAGTTTTGCTTTTTTTGTGAAGAAATCGATACCACTCTCTAGAAATGAGAGGATCGTTCCTCATATCTAAGTCTTGAATCGAAGCCTATTTCCCAAAATGTCGCACTATTGCTTTGACAGAAACATCAACTGGGTTCAGCTTTGACTTCATGTCAAATACATCTGATTTCAATGGTGACAAGGTTTCAAAATGTCTGTAGAAACTTCTCTTGCATCATCGTCCGATGTTACACCAAAATATGGCAAAAGACATGGCTTCATGTCACACTTCCTTTTTATCACTCTTCTTGCAACCCTGAAATTTCCATGAAAGTACTTTATTTAGTTGTATTTTGGAGGAATTCTCTGAAGATACAAATACACATTAGGGGAAGTGATGATGGTGCTGGAGTGGTTTGCAAGATTTCTGTGAATGATTTTCCATTTTTGTTTCTTGCGTGAAGAGCTTTTCACCTTTGGAATCCAAGCTGAACACAGCTGGTGTCTCTGGGGAAAAGTAAACCTCAAACCTTTTACAGCCACTTTTAAAGCCAGCAAGAGTGAGTGTTTCATATCAAAATACGTACAGATAGCTTTTGTATATAGTATCACTTTAACTAAAAACAGATCTCAGTGGAAAGATAGCTATTTTACAGTAAGCACATTTGTGAGACTTTGCTTTTTAAAACAGTCATAATGGTATGTGAAGATCTACTGTTTGTATCACAAAGTATCACAAATGTGTGTTGTTTTGAAATAGACACAAGGATGTATTGAAAATTGAAAATAATCCGTATTATGAATGAGTGGTTCAAACCATTTAGCTCAACCATGTGCTCAGAAGGCCCACTTTTCTCCCTGTGCCAGTACAGTTAGTTGGACATCTCTCCGGTGTTGCACTTTTTGTATTGCAGTGTACTACAATGTTATGATTTGAGGCCTGCCTTGCCTTTTACAATGATATAATGCGGCCCCCAAACACAGACCTTGCCAAGCTATTTAGATTAAAAGATTGAATATATCTTGGGAAAATGTAACAGCTCCAGCTGACATTCAATCAAAACTGGTACTGTAATTAAGTATCCGATGATGTAGAGAAAACATGTTGATGATGTAATCATTTAAAAAGGTATCACCCCCTCATATAATATCTGTCAGATAATTGGATACAATATCAATCTAAATGCAGCTCTGTATTATAGCAGCAGTGAGAGGAAAGGGGGAGATCAGGTTTCACTACAGTCACATTCTGATGTGGCGATCATTATCCAACAGTTACCACATTTTACGTCGTGGTGTCCTACAAACAACCTTCCGGTTAAACTGCCTGTGGACCACTGTGCCGTGTTTGCTAAATGTTAATTTATGTACCTCATAATGTGTGTGTATGCATGTTTCCAAGATACTATTAATAGTACATGTGGTTCTGCTTGGTGGGGGAGAGAGAGCTGTAAGGGGGGGAGGGATGAGATATCCCCTCAGCTATTGACTATAAAGAATCGCAAGAAGAAGGTGTCATGCATGCTAATAGAAGTCACTTGCAGGTCTTAGTAGCCCTTCTTTCCCCTTGCTAGTGGCCTTGCAGCAGCAGCCAGTAGTAGGATTATGATGCTTCTCCTCTCTGCTCCTCCCCTTGGGGGCTCCATCGTTGCCATGGTTGGCCCGCCCTGGAGTGGGAGGAGGAGGAGGAAGAGGAGGAGGGGCAGGGCGGAGGAGGCTTCCTGCTCACTACTCATGGCAGAGCAAAGGGCGCCTCGCTCTCAGATGACACCTCCTGCTTCCCTGAACGTCCTTGAGAAATGGACCCTGGTATTGTGTAGTAACCAGTGTGCTTAGCCATTTGGAGGGTGAAGTAATTTAGGTAGTCATTCAGCTATAATGTAAAAATGTCAAGGGACTGCTCAGTGTTGTATAAATCTTCAGCCCAGATCTCCAAGTATATTTTTTTTACCTCTATATTCTGATGACATTTACATGCAAGCTTTAGGGTGGGCCATCTTTGAGAGTCCATCCAGTTTCCCCTGTTAAAATGAAGCATTAAAATGTCTGCAGTTATCAGCCACAGTATATCTTCCAGGCCTATCTCTCATATATCCTCCTGGAGACTGTGACTTAAAGTATTCAGAAAATCACTGATAAATGCAGTACTCTGAGAAGAGATAGATATAATCAGTCAAATTAATATTTGAGTAATATTTTGTTTGTCTCAATCTCTCTTATTCTCCTAATGTTGATCCATGCAGAAATACTACTTAAGTACTACTTTTTTACTCTAAAGATAAATGGTTGATACAAGGCTTCACAGCTGTTTCATGTACTTATTATGTCTTCTGTTTGTTTGTTGTGTGCACTTTTGTTTTCGCTTCATAGACACCCTCCTCCTACACAGATCGTATAAAAACAGCACACAGCCTACAGCTACTACAGCATGGGAGGAAGCGTTAAAACGGCGTTGAGCCCCACTTCTGTGATAAGGTTTGACTGTCTCTGTCTTCCAGAACCAAAGATCAATGCCTCTGATCAGACCATCCTGTCAGCGGACACTCCTCTCAAACCCGTTACCCTGCAGTGTAACCTCACCACTGCCCACACTCCCCACAGGGAAAGCTTCTGGGTGAAGAATGGACAGGAAATTGCAAACACGCGAACAGAGCAGAGGAACACAGTACACAGGTGACAAACGGCTTTGCCTCTATGTAGTAAGTAGGACATAGTTTGGGAGAGAGGAAATTGCTCCTAGGAATAGAAAGCGGATTTATTTACAATTTATCTAAATGTGGCCCTACCAGCTAAAAAAAAAAACAATGCTGAGGTGATTTTCCATAGTCACATCTAGCTCTCAAACAGTGGGGGCCTGGAGAAATTCTTGCCTGAAAATATCACAGAGCAGGACCTTGCTGAGACAAAGGCTGTGTACCCAGTGGCTCTACATTCAAAATAGTCGTGCTGCTCACATTTTCAGAAATGGTACCTTGGGTTTCTTTTCTGCTTGGACAGCTAACTGTCAACAGTTGCTTGTAAATGGGTCAGACCACAGATCTGATGCATGTGGTCCTCTACAAGTTGTCAGTGTGCATGTTTTGAATAGACACGGCACGGCAGAGAAATCAACTCATCAAAGCTAGACTGTACAGTCGACCTCAAGCAACGGCTGAGGCAGTTAGTAAACACAGGTTTTCTAAATGTTGATAGGAGGTAGTTTACTCAAGGGTTTAAATGTCTTCAAACCAGCATTGATTGAGATCAAAGCTGAGGCAACTCCTGACTTTCTCACACATTTGATTTTCCAAAAAAAAAGCATATCACTGCCTTAAGACAAATATTGAACTGTACCTATGAATTTAACAACATACAAAAAAACTATCATACCCTGAAGTACCAACTAGTTGTTAGTTCCTGCTGTCACACAGTATAACCATTGGAGCACAAAGCTACTGTCGCCCCCGTAGACATACCACAGACTCTCCCTAGCCACAAGATAAGACCAATTGGTCACTTCCTTGTCACATTACATCAGTGATACTCTGAGGATTACAGCTAAAATGCCCGTGGTGCCCTTCCCTGCAGAATCCAGAGCTGCTGCTCCGTAATATAACAGCATAATGCCAACATTTTGTCTCCTGTGGCCTTATAAACCCCTCAATCTTTCACCGCTGTAGTCCAAACTAATTACTGGAGTTAAACTGAAATTAGTTGACTTTATTTACTTGACTGGCAAATTAAAGTTGTGGAATAAGTTGGTTTGTTTTGTGTTTTGTTGTAGAATCGCTAAACCACGGGCAGATGACTCCGGGGAATACATGTGTGTTTACACATTTGACATGGCACCGAATGCAAATGCTACTATTGAAGTAAAAGGTAAGATTTCTCCGTGACATATTAACACCTGAACCTTTGCTGCATGCATGACACAAATACATCTTATTAAAAAATGCCAGTGTCTGACAACTGATTTCCTCCATAATGTATTCAGCTTCTGAGAAAGCCCTGGCTTTAGTTTCAGCCTTTTTGTTCTACTACTAAAAGATAGAAGCTGTGTGAAGAGGGTCCTTGTTGACAAAGATGTTTGAATTCATCGAGTGCAGTGGTGATGACAGGGGGCAATCCTGAGGCTGTTGTCACTCTTGGCCTGCACTGATACAACAGTCTAGCAAAATGGACAGGCATTGCACAGGCTCACTGAGACCTGCAACCACAAAGCCCACTAGGAGGCATCATTAAGAGCAGTTATACGCTGAAGAAAATGGATGATATGAGGATTGTACATTCATTTTATATTTTATAAAAATGGTTTAAGTAGAAAAGGTTAACTAGGACAGTAACAGCAAATAACCTTACTAAATACCTGCTGTGTTGGTTTCATTCAAGCTGACAGCAAAGCCATCAACTTGAATAAGGAATCTTCTCTGAGAAAGGGCAAGTGAAACCCTGTTCAAGAGAAGCTTGGCTGTGTGTAGTGCTTAAGCCAATTTGCTGTGGCATGGCTATGGAGCATACTGAGCATGCCCTGCCTCTTATTCCGCGGCTGTCTTAAAGCGCTGCCTGATTGCATAACATGGGTGATGACCGTGTGTGTTCTGCTTTCACTGGATTGTGAGATGATGGGACTCGTCGCCATTCAAACTGAAGTATCCTAGCCATCACTAGACTGCAGGCCTGTGACTGTTGAGGCTTGCTATCTGTCCCCTGGAGAAAAAGTCAGTCTTTTGACTAAACTGACGATGCATGCCCTTTAAAAGGGCCTACATTCCATGTCTAAAAAAATGAAATAACAAGAGTGTTTTGACGTTTAGAGTAGGTACTGTTGCTGGGTCTAAACAAAGCATTTCTTCAGTTCTTAAATGCTCTTGTGATTTTCTAGAGGTGTTTGAGATCTTTTGTGACCCAGGTAGCAAGCCCACTGTTATGCTAGCCAGCTTTGCACTGCGCTTCTGGCAGCAGTTCACTGAGATCCCTCGCCTACAGTGTCCTTGGCACACTCATCCTTGCAGGACTCAGCTCAGAGGCAACAGATGGAGGGTTCTGTGATGTTGTAGGATTAAGGCTCTGAATCCGGTCCCAGCCATCTCTGTGGCAGCAGTGGAGTTTATTGTCTGTGATACTAAGCTTACCACAGATACATATTTGGTACCTTATATTTCTCAAATTTTGCTAAATGTCAGGCACATTTTTCTATGAACACGTATACTCATAATTTCACATTTCCCTCAAGCAAACAAATGTTGATTGTCCAAGTTCATACAATTTTACGCAAATTCTCAAAATCAAAACATGTCGCCACTTAAACATAAAATAAGGGGAGTACCTAATGAAGGATTTTATTAAATGGCTCTTTAACATGTGCTGTCATCTTTTTTTTCTGTTTCTTTTCTGACAGCTTTGACCTTGCTCCTCCTCACACATCCTTGTCACACTCCTACGTCACGTTACCTCTGTCTGGCTCACACAGATTAATAATCACAGTAATTGTACTCAGGGGTGTGAAATGGAGGTTTCTGCCTGTTTTAGCGCCACTCTGAGGGCTGTCTCTGTGCTGTCTGTCACTACATAATACAGTCAGGACAAGGCACAAATGAGCTTGGCCACTCCCCTGCTCAGGGAGCACGTGTGCACCATAATTAGAGTGGGGTGATGTCACCAAAGAGCTCAGACCCCTCCTGCTCCATTATCCATGCGCAGCTGAAAAATGCTCACTCCAGGCCTCTCCCCTTATCCTGCTTAATTGCATGGAAGGAATTATTGTAATTTTGAGGATTAGTGGAAAAGCAGGAACAGTTATCTTCCTGATGCTGTGCAGCGTTACATGGAGAGTCTGTGTCTCACCTTTGGGAGAGACTCTGTTCTATTGATGGATGACTTTGACTTGGCATCTGTTGCGGTGCTTTATGACATATGCCAAAATTTATTACATCCTGAACCTTTGTGTTGTATTTTCATTATCAGTATATTCATTAATCAGGGACAATTCACACAGTTTCCTTTGGCTCAATATCTCTTTTGTGGAATTCACTGTAGAACTGTTTTGAATGGGAACATCTGGAAACTCTCATATCATACCGATCCCCTTCTTCCCTGACCTCATTATAAATTGCACTGAAATGCTTTTATCTCTTCCAGAGTGATATTCCCCATTGCTGGGGTTCGGTGGTGGGGGTTTATGTGCTCAAAGAATAATTGCACACCCGAATCTGTACTTTTTATTAAGAGTTGTACTCCTGGGCAAGACTCTGTTTTACTAGACTCAATGTGGTTTTCCGAAAAGGGTTTCTTTCATGTATTTTTATCATATGCTGAAAAGTCATACTGGGATATTTTGTCCATATATTTTAAGCGATGTACTACTAAAAACTATTAGAATCTACTAAGAAACAAAACCTCATTACATCAGCAATGATCAAATTCTTGTAGAAGCACTCCTTAAATACAGCTCTAATGAGAGTTTGACTGCACACCTATGTCAAAGAGAGAGGTATTTATAATTAGAATATTACTAGTGCTGCAGTAACTGTTTAAATGATAGGGTGCTGAAACTATATTAGCAAGTACAATAGTAGATACTCCTTTACCATCAATACCTCCATATCATCTTTAGCTTTAGCTTAGCTTTAGCTAGATTTTTTAGAAATAATGCTAAGAAAACCTATGAGTAGATTCAGGAGTCAAGTGGAAAAGAGGAAAGCCTTGAAATGTAGGAAATATGATACAACACATATTCAGTACCCACTGAGTGAGATACTGTGAAGTAAATAAGAAGTAATGACGTGACTTTAATTAACGAAATGATGCAACGTGATGCATATGATTTTTGAAAATATCTGACAGGAGCCCACTAACTGTGCTTCTTCTTGACTGCAGTAGCTTGAAGTTGTGAAATTTTCAAAGGAAAAAGGGCCGCTTCAGTGTGTTTACCCCGCTATAGAGACTCTTAATTACACTCCTCTCTCTTAGCCATAGCCTCAACAGCCAATCATGCTTTCCTTATTCATGCCATCTGGTGGAGTTAAAACGTGCCTTTGAATGTCTTACTTCTGCCAACTCAGCTATTGATCAGCTTTATTTATTTATTTTACCTTTCCAGCAAAACCTGATGTCACCGGCCACAAGCGAAGTGAAAATAAAAACGAGGGGGAAAATGCAATGCTGTACTGCAAGTCTGTTGGCTACCCACATCCCACCTGGACATGGCGTAAAATGGACGGAACATCCTACACGGTATGTGTACATATTATATACTGTAAACTGTATACTATATACTGTTTATATAAGTATAAAAACTGAAGGACAGAGAGAGAAACAGACAGTTATACTGTATAGGTGCAGTGGGTAGACCTGTTAGAAAGCATGCTGCATATCTATTCCAAATTAAGCATTGTTATTGTTTTCATTGTAATAAACTTTGTGTTCCAGGACATTGACAACTCCACCGGACGCTTCTTCATCACTAACAGAGACAACTACACCGAGCTGAACATACTAAACCTGGATATAAGCACAGATCCTGGAATATACCAATGCAATGCCAGTAACGTGATTGGAAACACTGCTCAGACCACTATACTACGAGTGCGCAGCCACCTTGCACCGCTTTGGCCTTTCCTGGGTGTGCTCGCAGAAATTATAATCCTAGTAGTCATCATCGTTGTGTATGAGAAACGCAAGAGGCCAGACGACATTATTGATGGTAAGAAAACCTCTTCTCTGTTACTAGTAGGAGGCACGAGTACATTTTAAAAAACTATGAAAGTAGATATGATATTATTTATGTTCAAATTACAACATTGCACTTTGGAACGTTTGAGATGTTTTTTTTTTGTCTGGTGTCTGATGTCCGCTATGAATGTATTGTAATAGTTTACAAATATATTAACTATGTACTGTACACACTGCCATGAAACTGAGGCTAAGGTTTCAACACGGTTGATCATTAGAGGTTTGCTTTCAACTGTCAGATAAGAAATTTAAGTATGAACAGAAACTACCCAGTGACTGTTTTCCAAACCGGCAATGACTGTAGGAACAAATGTCATCAAAAGAAGATTAATCAGATCTTAAAGGGACAGTTAACCCCAAAATCAAAAATAAATATTGCATAGTTTTGGGCATATCTGCTGTAGAGATGTCTGCCTTCTCTCTGATATAATCAAACTTGATGGCACTCAGCTTGTGGTGCTAAAAGCACCAAAACATACATATTTGAAAAATTCAACAGCAATGTCGCTTTCCAGAAATCATGATCCGTTTACTCAAAATAACCCACAGATCTTGTAGTGAGCAGTTTCATACAGGAGCTATTTTCACACAGAAGGAAGCATGCATCTACACATGGACAAGGGCTCAGAATCATGGCAGATGTAAACATTAGCTAAGGTGTGATGTTAGCTAGCTCAATGGTGCTAAATGAGCTAGCAGCAAGGCATGCTTCCTTCTGTGCAGTGTTACCGTTGTTAGATGTAGTTCAGTAGAAACAGTTGAAAAACATGAAACTGCTCACAACAACGTCTGTGGATTATCTTGAGTAACTGGGACATGATTTATGGAAAGAGACATTGCTGTTGAGTTTTTCAGATGTATTTTTTGGCACTTTGAGCACCACAAGCCGAGTGCCATCTAGTTCCATTATATTCAAGATAAGATAGACATCTCTACGGCCGATGTCTCCAACACTTGACAAATCACTCCAAAACAATCTAGGTTGATAAACAGCACTACAAGTAAGACGAAAAATATGTACTTTTTATTTTGGGGTGAACTGTCCCTTTAAGCTACCACAAGGTTGCATCTGCTCTCAGAGGAGATCTGTAGTGGCCAACTGACTGTCAAGGGACTTGCCTCCTTGCCTCTCGACTGGTGTGGTGAAAGGAGAAAGGAAGAATATTGTCACATATACTACAGCTAACCTTTCCGAGTTGTGTGCTGTGCTAATGGCACTGGCAACAGCACATTTGGATCCATGTTGATAGCAGAATAAGTGTGCAGAAACATGTGGGGTTATCAGCCTGTAGCTATAAAATATATCCGTCCGACTATGTAACTTAATTGGTTACTATTCTTTCCCCCTTCCCCCCTCTTTCCAAATGGCAACATAATCTAAATGGGTGGTAAGTGAGAAATCCTGCATGGTTTCGGAGATTTTATTTCTTTATGTCGATTTGTATGTTTTTACGAGCCTACAGTCCATCCAAAACCTTTTGATCTTTGCCGAGATATTAACACAGTAAATTATGTTTATACCAGTTTGGGTGAAATCAGCACTTGTCTTCATTCATTTCCTTTTTCATAAGGACATGTTCCCCCATGATCAATAGTGAAAAGTTGAATTAATTTGCGTAAATCTCCAAAGAGCCGTAATATTTGTGATATTAAAAGCCCAATCAAGATATTTTGTGTTTCTCAATGCAGACCTGTACCAGTATGTTAGTAGTCCCAGTGTGACAGCCCAACCTAACCATGTGAGTGAAAGAAGTGAAAAACAATTACGCCCAAACTTTAAGATTTGGGAGTAAAGTTATCTACATTGACTATATTGGCAAACACAATGGCAAACCAAACCAAATACATGCCTTGATTCAGTTTTATAGATTTTTGGGTAGCTGTGGATATACCCTGTTCTATTTTTTTCTGTTAACTGAAATACAATATAAAACAAAGATGTTAACACCCTTAAGGAAGGCAGACCCATCTAACCTTGCAATATTAATGCTGTAAACCACCTGTAATACTTTCCTTTACTAATAGGACTACTTTGAAACACACTGGTATTTTCTCCATTCAATAAAAACATCTACTGTTATGAATACTTCACTGTTCAGTCCTCAAACACAGGATGAGCCCTGTTTTTCAATGTAATCCAAAGAATAAAAAAACATACTGTATCACGACCAACGTAGTTGTAACATTACAGAGCTACTTGACTGTTAAGAGTACAGGAAAGCTTCAAGAGCCCCTACTTTAGTGGCCAATTGAGGTTACACTGAAGCATCTGCAGTGTGGGTATGAACATTACGCCAAAATATCAAACCACCAATGTGGGCAGAGAAATAGTAAAAACAGGAATGAAAAAACAGAAATGAATAATTCATTCTGTATCCATTTACTCATGCATATATACATAACCAACCTATACATTTACTGTAACTTATTTCCATTTGAAGTTTTGTCTGGTATCCCCTACATAAGACCAGCTTTTCCATTTAACAAAAAAAATGGCCCGTGCTTTAGGAGGCAGACAAAACCGCACGATAAGAATGTGACAAGATGAAAATGTCTAGAAAGCCCAAGGGTGTCTCCAGTCACCACAGGTTCAGTCTGACCTCTACTCATGTGGCTTTGCCTTCTTTTCTTTTTGGAATAAAACATGAACACAAGCACAATACAGAACTGCAACCACTAATATGAATCACTCCAACTGGGCAACAGTTGTACTCCACACTCTAATACAGACTAAACAAACAGAGCTTCAGGGTACATCCTGCTTTTCATTTACTGACCGTGGGAGCCGTCTGAAATTGCAACCGCGGTCCAAACAAAATAAGATTTCCTCAGTCAATTGTGTAAGGAATATTAAGTAGATAAACCTGTCTTAAAGTTTTCATCAAATGTGTGGGGGTTTCTCTTTTTCTTTCCTTTTAATCCACATATACACTTTACCCACACTTCAGGCAATCACAAACTAAGGCTTAGAGCGACAGACTTAAAATGTATTAATCATTTAATTGGGTTGAAAATAGTGTTTACTGATGCGTCATTATCCACTGATTAACCATTTAATGAGTATTAACATCAGTTGCAATTACATAATATGAACATATTGACTGACAATACAAATGATTTCTTTCAGTTTTACAAGTAGTATAGATACCCATTTATAATATTTATCAGTGCACATTTCTGAAGTTGAAAATATGTTATCAGTTACTCAACATTATTTAATGTATAATTTATTATACATTTAACACTATGCTGGTAAACTGTGTTTCTAATCATGTTATCTTTATTCGATTTCCATCACTAAATCATAAATCATTATTTGTTTGTGACCTGTTAAAATAATTACTTTATCATCAGAAAAAAACAATACCAGCTTAAAATACATGCACACACACTCACAGACATACACAAACTACACTGCTAAAGTAAGCTCCGTGCATGGCCTCTAGTTTGGTTTCATCTACCGGAAAAATGAAGCGATTAAGGTGGATTATATTTGCCATGTTTATGCCATTCAAATCAGGAATGAGGACTCCCTGCTCACGATGCACAGCCTCTCTAAAATCTCCTTTTAGCATCCCGTATTCCCGGAGGTTTTGGCCCCTGTCTGTGTGCATTATGAATTCTGGTCTCTTGATGGCTTAGCTGTGTTTGAACACTTTTATACTCCAGAGCCAAGGGCTCTGAGGCAAAGGCTGACATTTCTATCCTGTGTTTCAAAACCAGTTGCTAAAATTACAGATTTTGCTGGGTGATGATTTGCTAAATAACACATCACTTTGTGTATTAAGGAAAACTTAAAGCTAAAAAACTTACAGTATCTCTGCAGAAAAAGTAGAACTGATGCAATCAGACTTGATGCGCTACAATGATTATTATCAATACTCAACTATCAATCTCACACAGCAAAAATCTGTTATTCATTATGTGCTTGCAAGGCCATTATAGTAAACACAGCTTTTGTGGTGTATACATATAAGGTGTGAAAACAGGGGGATGTACCGACAGATGTTCCTCCTCCAAGTGATCACTGAACCATGTTTTTTTGTCTAACATTATAACTGCCATAATCCGGTCCATATTAATACCATGGAATGCTGCTAATGCTGCTTATCTCCGATTTATAACTGCATGGAAAATATCTCACCGTGACTGGTTACTTACCTGTTTACACATTTTCATCTGTATGCCAAACACCAACCACCCTGTCAACCCCAAGGCTGTGGATTTTTGAACCTGTCACTCAATGCAACAATATTCACTATTATTCACCAGTTTCTGCTAGTGTTACATCGTAATGTATGCTATTCATTGCACTGCTGTATGGTGAGAGAGTATGTCAATTTTATATCTTGGTCCCTCTGAGAAAATTACTGCTCAAAAAATGTGTATTTTTATTAACGTCATGTAGATAATCTGAATAGAAATTATCACGGTATAGAGAGATATTAACCACTGTGTGCTGCAGGGAATTGATGCTGAGAGAAAGCTTTGAAGGGATTCATGTTTTTATGCCAAGTCAGTCACAATGTCACACCCATGTACCAGGCTCTTTAACAATCACTATGAAATTGCTGAGTGTAATTAAAAGATGGCTTTAAGTGAGCCATCTGTAACCCTCCTACACATATGCTCAGGCTGAAATGAACAGGAGCCCCATGAGATTGAGATAGCATGCGAGGTTAAGTTTAGAGTGTTTGGCATTAAAGATGTGGTTTTTTAAGAGACCAGCCACTGTTTTTTTTCACATTTCAGCCCTTCTATTACAAATATGCTGCAGCCTTTAACAGCTTTTAGGCTCTGAAAAAAAAATAAATAAATAATGCAAGAAGCTCCTAAATTCTGTGTATGTTTAGTGCTTTCCCTCTGACTCTGTTTATCAAACACGACGCTTGTGCATACAAAGCTGTTCGGCAGCTGACTCCCATGTCTGTGATGTCAGCGCTTCCCACTAGTGCACGACTCTGCCACACCAGTATTCAAGTATTCAAAGCAATCTGTGCTTTCAGCTGCATCATCCCACAATATTTATGTTCACTGAATGATTTGATAACCTATCTCTAGCAAATTTCAGGTTTCTAAAAGTTTATTTTCACAACAAAAAAAGGGAAAACTGTGAAAAATGTCAGCAAAGTAAAGCACATACTATTTGCAGTAAATGCGCTGAAACATGCAGCACGAATATTTCGCTTTTGTCTTTGCATTATATTTGACTTCTGTTTCCCTTCTTTTCCCCCGTTTTCTTCTTGTGTCAAAGATGACGAACCAGTTGGACAAATGTAAGTAAATATTCCTATTGCTGCACATATAATTCATACAGAAATGCTGGGTGCTGTAATTTGAATTGCCATTACCTGTAGGTCACTAAATCATAGCTTCTTTTTTCCCAGGAAAACAAATTCAACAAACAACCACAAGGACAAAAACATTCGCCAGAGGAATACAAAATAAGCAATTTACTCAAGTAAGACACTGTTGTAGGGGATGGGGGCTAAATATAGAACTCACTGTGAGGATTATCCATAGTCACGCCTTCTCTTGATTTTCTCTTCACAGATGAGATGGCTAAACTGCATTTTTTTGACTACATGAAGGTATCAGAGGTGGAAAGAGCTCCGGGCAGTTTTGAAAAAAGCATATCTTGTCTCATTTTATGAGAAACAATATCAGCATAACACTGGCAACAAAAAGAACATAATGGCTGTCTTAAGCATGCCTTATTCAGTCTTACGTGGAGATTTCAGGATGACGAATAATGACGAAAACCACCACAAAGGTGTACACATTTTTAATGTGCTGTTGATGTCTCCTTTATTAATTTTATCATATCCTCAGATGAGGTGATCCCTTTTGTATTACATATCATGTACAATGCATGCAAGGTAATTACGCAATAGGATACTCAGAATAGACATTTTCTGTTGTTATCCCTCGTGTGGCGTTTTTTGCATCTAAAATGACCTATGTTTTTTATGGAGTCATCCTTATTATAAATATATATATATATACATGTATATGTATATACATGTATATATATACAGTATATAGTTAGTTTTATTCTTGAAAATTTGTACAGCATATCATGGTCATTTAACTATGTTTGATTTTGTGACAATGAGTCCACTTTTAACAGAACTTTTATTGTGAAGCAAGGGCTTCAGTGACTGGCAGTATTCAAATTTAATTGAGAGTGATTATAGAAAATGACTACTGTGTGTTTAACTATCTAAAGAAAAATGATAAGTGTATTATGTTTTTTTTTTCTTTCCAGAGTAACTTAGGTGTCTTGTATATGTTTAAGTATGAGTGTTCAAATGATAGGAAATCTGTAAAAAAAAATAATATTTTTTTTATATTTCCCAATTTCATTGATTGATTTTTATTTTGTATTTTATTTTTTCTCTCTTTAACTGTATAGCATGGCTATAATCCTATGCAATATGTATTCTTAAATAGATATATGGAGGGCAGTTTGTTTTACTCAGTGAAGCTTTAATATTGTGGGATCACTTGGAAGCTGGCATAGCAAAATTCACTGCTGTAGCTGCATGACTCCTCTTTCAATACAATGTATCCATGTGTGTTGCGGTGGAAACGGGCCTGCGTTAAGGTGGAAACTGAGGGACCAGAGTATATAGCCACGATCAAACATATGAGTGAGACCAATATTTTTTTTCTGAATAAAAAAATTACAAATGAATCTAGATTTTTTTATTTTATTTTGCAAGCTCTTCCTTTAACCACCTAAATCCAACACCATCCAGAGCATCCTCTTCAGGCCGTATACAATAACAACTAATGTGTAACATTTCAAACAACATCGGCAGCGCAGCAAGAAACACTCCACCACCACCACCACCACCAGGCACCGCCCACACAAAGTGTATATGAAAAAACACATTGCACTGACTTGACCTTTCTGCCTTCAGCTCTTGTTGAGATTCTTCACTCTGGAAGCAGTTTCCTCAGCTCCCCCTCCACCTTCTCCACAAATGCAGGAAAGCTGGGATCCAGCAGACAAACACGCAGGATGGGCTCCAAGTCCCCTTGTTCCAAAAAACTGTGGTGATATACTTGAGGCAGAGTCAAAGCAGTCTCTCCCAAGAAGTGCTGTGGAAGGGCCAATAATTACTTAAGCGAAATTAAAAAGAAGAACAAATAATTTAGAGGCTTATATTGGTGTTTACAATTTAAGGAAGTAAATAAACTGAGCACCCTGCGCCTCATTAAATCTCCTCAGTGCTCCTCAGTTAAAGTTAACACAAAATTACAATTAATATATTGCACGGTGGATGTTCAGTTTTGTTAGTTGTTAGCTCTCACTTTTAACTAACGATCACTACCTGAGCGAGGTGCTCGATGGACAATGATCCTTGGACAACCTCAGGCACAGCTCTCCCAGCCTTTTCCTGCCAAGTCTGCTGACACACAAAAGAAGAAAAAAGATTTGACGAGCACAGCACGACTCCACAGGGTCAAGAGGCCAATCAATGGCTTCATTACTAATTGAAACATACCCACCCCTCAAAGCCCTTTCATCTTCACTGTGAACTCCTTCAGTGTGTCTGTTCACTAAAGGTCACATTCATGGCACAGTCCACTCCTTTCTCTGTCCTTCATGTTAAATGCTGTGAGCCATATGGCTGGAGCTAAGTTTGACTTAGAATCCGATCACTAATACACCCAATGCTCTGAGTGTTTTTAAATCTGAGAAGTAAATATAGGCCACTACTGTAATAAAGCAGAATGGTATAACAGAGCGCCATCAATTTCATCCCTATAGTATGTCATTCCTAGAGTGTGAACTTCAACTGGTTAAATGCTTTGATGGCATGTCTTATTGTTGTTGGTGGTTTTTAGCTTTGGCACAAAAATGTTTGTTTTCATGGTCAACAATTTGACTGTTAACGGCAATATCAAGAACGCATTTCTTCAGTGGCTCAAAGGATAGGCCACTCTGATGCTTGTATTTATAAATCAATTATATTATTGTTCTACTTCCCTGTCTGTGCGTGTGTGTTTGGGGTGGGACATACTGTATTCTACACACCATATATTGTATTGTGACTGGCTGATACTTCATGTGCAGTACATTCTCTATCTCAGTCCACCTGCTGTAGCTCTGAGAATAGGACAGTGTTGTAAATAGCACCACCTAGTGAGAATAATATGGCAACTGTTTGAGGAAGCTGACCACAGCGTTGTAGCACAACACTGTTGATTTAGCAATCAGTAGTGACTATTAAAAAGTCAATTATGGCATTTTAAATACTTTTTTAAATTTACAAAACACTGTGCAATAAACTGTCACATAGGAGATCAACAAACAAAAACAAAAAGCAGAAGCTCTTTGATACTGTGCAGCCACAAATCAAACTCTCAGCTTCAAATTGCATTACAGAATATAATAGTCCTATTTGGCGGATTTCGATGGGCCACACATTTGTAAAAACGTACAAACATCTGATCTGGACGACAGTGCTGGTCACAGTATAGAAATTACATTGACAAAATTGTAAAGTTAGCAACCTGTGTCACTGGTGCAGGGACCTCAGCGGGCGACTGATTAGGGGGCAATGGGGCGTCATCCTGTGCAGTGACAGGAATGTGCTCCATCAGTTTTTCTACAGCTCTTGAACACTCCTTTATTGCCTCTGCCCTGTTACTTCCATCAAACTGCATCCTCATCATGCGGCTCTCCCCCTGCAGAAATTCACAAATACTTTCAAATCGGGTTTGTCACTTTAAACTGTGTCAGAGAAAACACACTCTGTAGTTTGCATGTTGCTTCTGTTAGATCAGCATCTAAGTTTAAAAAGGGTTATGTACACAAGGAAACTTCAAAATCTAATGTTCAGGCAACTCAGATTTCACCAGTTATCTGGGTCATAATCTCAGTGCCAAGAGGCCGTTCATCATAGCACCTGAATAACCAGCATAACAATAATTCAATTCAAAGCTAGATTACTTTTAGTTTTCCCTTTTAAATTTTTACAGTCCTTTACAAGGACTAGGACAAACCTTGAAAAATACTGCTCATTGTGGGGTTGCAATGCATCTAAAGACTCACCTTCACAATAAGTCGAAACATCAGTTCGTCAGATTTCTGGTGTACTTTCAGCGAACTGGATCCACAGAGCAAAGGGACTGTATCCTAAGGAAAAAAAGTGAGAAAAAGTGTCTTCAGCAGCCAGGACTAAAACTGTTTTATCCATAGACTACATTAACCCAAATCGAGTTTAAGAATTGTCTTCTTTTGTACTACCCCATGTAAAAGCAGCCTGATTTCTACTCGTTCACTCAAACAAAAAAAATAAAGGGTGAAGTTAACTGACAAAATAAAGTTTTATATTTTGGAGAAAAAAATAGTTACCTTAAACTGTCTGCAGGGGTCTCTATTTACTCAATAACCTCCGAGCTTCAGCTTTGAGGCTTATGATAAGCTTTTTCACACAGGGAATCAAACAAGCAGATGTATACAACAATAGCCTAATACTGTGATCAGCCTATTATGTCAAATGTGCTTTACAAATACATTTGTTTCGACTTACATTTAAACAATGTAGGCATATCAACCAGGGTTCCCTGGAACAACGACACTGCACTGGGGAGCAGGTGCCCTATCTGAAGTTCAGCATAAACACTTCTGAAATGATAGCACTATCATGCTTAGTCATTTGGTAACAGTAAGCTCACTCAAGTGTCTCTGGTTACAGTGCAAAAAATCAATTGCTGGGGAAAAAATTATTGTAATTATGTAAATAACATAATATGTAATTAAGACAGACGTTGTGTCTGTGGGATATTCAAATGATTTATTACAAACCAATTAGGGAAACACATTATTGGATTTGAATTTTCATTCAAATGCAAACTTAGGCTGACTAACTGTACAATTTGCAATTAGTTAAAGGAAAAAAACTAAATAAATGTGTGTAGACATCTAAAAAATGTAGATGTTTCCACACAGACGCTGGTTGCGCATAGAAGGCACATGGGGTCACTAAATGCTTTCATGAGTATGGAAATGATTTGAATCACATTTAATCCCCTCCACAGTCACCAGACAAGACCTATGGGAGATTTTAGACCCGGACATAAGACAGTGCCCATGACCATGACCATCAAAACATGAAATGAGAGCATTTCTTTTGGAAGAATGGTGTTTCATACCTCCAGTAGTGTTCCAAAAACTATGACAAGGATTGCTGAATCTCTGCTGCCTTAAAGTGGTCAGATGGTTCACTGGAACACTTTCATCACCATGTGTTGCATGCTCTGTGTGAATAAATGTCTGATACATATGCATTTACAGATGACTTGTTTTACTTTGTTGGGTGATGCCTTTGGCGTCAGGAGTATCTAGATTTTTAAGAGAGCACTGTAGCTCTATCAGAACCCATTGATTCTCTCAAATGCAGCAAATTTCAGTTGTGTTTAACAATTCCAAAATTCTCCTTCAGACCCTATCATGTAGCCTAGCTAGGCCTAAGCTCTCTGTGCTGAATGTTTCTGAGCATTCACTGCACCAATCTTTTATACACCAGTCTATCATCCTCAGCGAAAGCTCTCTGCAGTATGACCTGTATCTGTCCACCTCAGCACCCTGGCACAGCAAGATAGCTGTGTCACCTGCCAGAGCACCATTAATGAGACATTGAGTAGCCCTCAAATTTCTGTTGTCTGCGGGAAGAAGTAACTTTTTATGTCTAATAACCACAATAACTGGTGAAAGCCCCAGATTTATGTTCTACTTTTACTGTTTGATATACTTACCCAGACTTCTATAGTGTAACACAATTATAAATAAGGGTTACCAGTTAAAAAAGTTGTCTTAACCCACAGTATTTACCATTATCTGTGGCGGACATTTTCCACCCTGATTGTCTGTAACTGGTTTTGGCCTACAGTGCTTGCGAAATTATGATGTACATGTCACTCTGCTGTGTCGAGGTTGGCAACTAACCAGTGTTAAAATGGGACTGTAAATGTCAAGTCTATGTTTTGTGAGGCATACAAAATAAGAATTGAATTAAGGCATGTATATTCACAGCCAGCCTGACTACCACATAAAATATTTATATCAAAATCTGAACTAAGCCTGCAGTGGGTGTTGCTGTATGCGAGCCTGAACCTAATAATTTCCCTGACAGTAAAATTAAACTGATTTTGAATCTGTGTCCAAAAAGTTCTGAGATACATTTGGTGTGACCAAACCAAATCTATCCGGTCAAATGTTATCAGATTTGAGCAGAAATGTCAAGCTCTGCAGCATCATAAAAGCTGTTTATCTAGAAAGCAGATTTCTGGTATAGATTCACAGTCGATGCCAGAAAATCTCCTAAGAGAATAGTGCAGTTTTTCTTTAGACATTTTGTGAAAGGTGTAATTGAAAAATGCTTCTACTTAGGTCAGGCATGTCCAAAGTCCGACTCTTTGAAGAGAGTGGCGGAGCAGCCATCCAGAAATGTCATTTTGAAGCAGCATTACTAATAATTAATAGAATTCATATGCAGTGTTCCCTCCATATGGGGGAGGACAACCAGTAATAACAACCGTGACGTACTACAGATTGCCAGTGTCAGAGCATGACAATCGCAGCTGCAGCCTTAAATGATTTCAAGCAATTTTCCCTATGGCCACAATTTATTTTTTCTGAATTACAGAGCTTCAAGTACAGGTACACTGCAACACCTTTGCAACACAGTGTTTCATGCACTGACACCTGCCGCAGTCCAGAGATGAAATATGAAGTTCTTATGAGCTAGGAGTCTGTATATGAACATCAAAATGAAGTGATGTACACTACAGAACTGCTACACCAGTTAAAAAGGATTTCTCTGTATCCATCAGACTTAAGTTTATCTTTAAGGAGACTATATGTTCATTTTTGTCAACATTTCAATAACCTATGCTCATGATATTTTAAGCCACAATCTTTTAAATTAATAAACACATATCATATGGGAATCCAATGACGGGTAAGAGTCACACTTCAAACAGCTTTCTCAACATCAACAAGCACACTCACAAGGCTGGATCTAAATCTACAGTGTACCAGGACCTGGAAAACAAGGCTTACCTTCATGTGTTGTGTGCATATCATGAGAGACAATGCATGGAAACCAAAACGATGAAACACAAACACAGTAAATCTCACCACAGTCTTCTTACCAAGCTTTCCTGTCCTTGCACTACCAGCAAGTATCCAGGTTCCACAATGGTGAGGAAGATTTCTGGTTTATTGCCATTTGCCTCAAATACCTGGTGAAGAGAAGAGAATATTAGGCAGTGCAAAGTTATGGTGACTAATTAGATTCCCCGATCATGTTATCTATAAATTTCATAAGGCATTTGGTTAAAAAAGGATGTATAGAATTTTCCAGTTAAATAGTATGTGAGCATTTATCTATACAGTTCTGTCTGTTCTGATATGTTCTATTAGATCATGTGTGTCTAGAATAATTACACCTACGTTTTATTATAAAATCACTCAGATAAATGTGTAATCCAACACTCACAAATTGCCTTGAACTGTATACTACTCCCTCCAATATAGTTGAGTCATATGGGTGGACTGTAAATGCACCTAAACTCATCTGGACTCATCTAACTCATCTACTATTGCAGTTCTACTCTCTCTCAGGTTATCACACACAATAATGTATAATGTAGATAGATTTTGGTTCCACATCCATCCATCCCTGTTTTCAGACTAAACATACAGCTCCAGCTTGCCCTCTAGAGTCAGATGCAGTTAATGAAAAACAGAACCACAATCCTTAAAGTTACATTTCCTAAATTTGTTCAAACACACAACAATATTCCCAAATTTCCATATTCCCAGCTCATGGCTGAAATACAACATAGATAGATGGCAAGTGAAGGTGAATACCACAGTGACGAAAAAATTGACAGCTGTAAAAATTAGGACAACTGATTATGTGTTAAATTAACAGACAATACAGACTTCCACAAGGCTTCCACACAGTGGTCACCAAATTTTTTTTATCTATGAAAACAATAACCAGTCACTTGAGGTGTTTTCACACCTTACCTGTTTGGCTCGGTTAAAATGAACTCAGGTCTGTTTGCCTGGTTAGTACGGTTCATTTGGGCAGGTGAGAAAGCTGTCGCCAAAACCCTGGCGCGGGCCACACAAACAAACACACAACATTTGAAAAGGTAGGTCTCTGTCTGCTAACATCTGGTGTGATTGGTTTGTGGAAAGCAAACAGATATGTGATTTTAGCATGATTTTAAAAGCTAAACTACTAATAAATCCATCTGCTGATTGTGAAATCTGTTTAAGAATCTGTTTAAGAAGTATTATAAGGCCATGGTTGTATATAATGGTAATCTATTTACGCAAATTGTTTGTAACCATGGTAACAAATAAGCACATCCGTGAGAGTATTTTCCCTGATTAATAGGGCAAAAGCTGTTAAATCTGTTGTGCTTGTATCTGACTCTGTACTTTGTCAGTTCATTAAGTCCATTAAAAAAGCGTGTGACAGTGATCCCACAGTAATAAGCCTTGAATCATTACTGTACAAGACGCCTCCTTTTTGTCCTGTCTGTACCTGTTAGTCATTATTTATAACACACCGCTGATTTACAGTCTAATAATACTAATGAAATGATTTCTTTGTGCGCTCTTTGTGAAACCAAAGAACATAAATATACACATCAGAAGCAATAAAGTGCTGCATAAACGTCTGGCAGTCACCAGAGATTTCATTTCCACATATGCTTGATGACGCACTGATGATGCAGAATGACATCTGCCAAAAGTGTCCTATCAATGATTCACCTGTCAGTTTGTATAATTTCATGTTTACTCCTTTGTTTGTTAACAAAAAAAAAAAAAAAAAAAAAAAAAGTCAGTGTGAACAGGAACCGGACAATGTATATGACAATAAATGTGTTATTTTCTCCCCTTGGTCTGGACAAAATGAACCTAACTAGAGGTGTGAAAGCACCCTAAGGCCATGGTCATAGATTTACAATGTGTTTGTTTATTGTGACATTTTATTTATGAATGTGTTCATCTAAAAATTCTTTTGCATTACATTCATTAAGCTAACGCTTTTATCCAGAGCAACTTACAGTACAATAAGCGAGTTTTATTTGAAACGTGAAATTTTCCATGTGGTTTGACCAAGAGGAGATGCTGCACAAGCATCAAGAAATTATTAACCAGACCATTTTTTATTAAAGTCTAGACATCAAAAATACCATAAATAATGACAGAATGACCATCAAAACTTACTCACTTATCCTGGACCACAGCCAAAAGGCATGAAGGTATCTCATTTAGCATTTCAGCAGGCCTTTTCGTAAGACATTTTGACATGTCAGAGCAGGAAAAGCACATGTAGCCTAAATAATAAAATCAATGATGGCTGAATTCCATTTGGTTGTTTTGGATTTTTTAGTGCCTCGTGCATGCGTCACTGTCACACTGCCATTGCTTGATGGGACACTAAGCAATGGCGGTGTGACAGTGCCATTGCTAAATTGGGACACTTGAATAGAACAGAGCGATCCTTAACTTTGTTAGTTACACCTGTGCTTTTTCTACTTTGACAAATAAAAATGTCTTGTGTAAAAAAGGGCTGTGCTGCTACTGATAATATCCCTTTTACATTATTTTTGATTAAGCTATTGTTGTATTTTCAATCTAGCCTATTTCTGGAGATCTGTTTTTGTGTCTTGAAGTGCATGTGAGTTTTTTGTTATCGTATCAACCGCTATGTGAGTACCAAAACTGAATTTAAAATAGGGCTGGGAATCACTGCAGAACTGCTTCAAACAAAGGTCTTATCAGTCGACATGAATTCTCTCCAACATAAAGTGGAAAGACTCTGAATCTTTTTTTTTTTTTTTACAGCTTTCCAAATGAAAGCTCTATGAAGAAAAAGCTGCTTTTCTCATTTTCATCATATTTAACTGAATTACTTTAAGTTTTTTATCTGTTGCCCAGGCAAAACAAGCATTTTCAATTTGAGCCCAAACAATAGGGTGGGGGTGGTGTTTTTTATTTTATACACTTAATCATTAACTGACATCTGTATTTTTTAACCTGGACCCTATTTCCCCATGATTCTGTGTCTAGGTGACTAATGGGAACAACAATTTCTGAAATTGGTCCAGTATTGAGTGAGACCATTGCAGCAGGCAGCCACGAAATAGCTTGTAATGTAACCACTCAGGTCATTTGTGCACCATCACTTTACTAAAAGTGCTTGTTGTTGCAATTGACATGCTCTGGTGATTATTCTAAATGTCTGACACCATATAGAAAGGATTCCTACACAGATACACCTTCTTGTTAAAGGGTAAGATATTTTTGTTTTACCAGAAACAGACCCAAATTAGCTATCAGCAAACTCACCAGACTTCCTTTACATAATAATTTTACCGTGTATGGAACCAGCATATTTTCACATCTCACTGGGTGACTTATTTATTTCAACCAAACCAGAGTAAGTGATTGTTGGAGGAAAGATGAACTGTGGCTGTTTTAGTTAGTTTTACTTTCAGTCATCTTTGAATGAAGTGTGTTTTTTTACATTGCGGCCACACTGGACCACTTTCTAAAATGATGTCTTAATTGGGCACTTGGACCTAAAAACATGGGTAAACAGGGTGTAGGCTTAAAAAATACCCATGTTACTCCTTAACTAATAGACTATTTAAAATTGCAACATGTACATCTATGTGTCAACATCCTACATCAGTCAATGTTGTTCACTTTTTTACCTAACCAGAGATCATCTGGGGTAGCAAACCCAATATATCAATCAATATATCCACTTTTTCCCCACCTATTTTAGTGAACATCAAGTCTCCTCTGTAGTGGAATTAACATCATATTATGCATACTCTTACTGTGATGGCTCACCAACAGATGAAGACATGAAATACAATGCTTTTTAATGTATGTAATATGTATTCATTGTGCAAAATAAGAAAAAATCATGTTGGACAATTCTCACAGTTCATTTTAAAGGAGCTATATGTAAGAAATCTAAAGCAAATAGTCGTAAAATCATCCTAATATGTCACAGAGACTAAGGAATAATGTTAATATAACATACTGATCTCACCTACAACAATAGTACAGCCAGAATATTCGCATTTAAAAAACATTTTTACAGTCTGCAAATCATGTTTATGTTTTGAATTTGTGTTTTGGCCTGTTGCGCCACCCACCGCCGTCTACCAGTCACACAGTCAGTAGAGTCTCAGCATCAGTTACAGTTACAACTGAGCTACAGCAGCACGGCAAGCAGCATTAGCAGTGTCCTGGTACATAGCATTAGCAGCCAGCTCCTCCTCAGCTATATCCCAGCAGCAGCGTTAGCAGCAGAGAAGCCGGACTTGCTCGTACGGCCGCTGGAAAACCGAAGATCACGGACACGGCGACGCGGCCCTGCCACGGCAGCTGCCCGTGGGCAAACAAATCAGTCTCCAGTGTGCTGCTGTCCAGCAACCTCGAATCTGTAGGGGAGGGGGGGCGGACACAACTCACAGCAGTATTTTGAATTTGAGTGCAGTAACTGTTTTGGCCACATTCTTACATACAGCGCCTTTAAAGCCAATATCTGCCAATACCGATGATGTACCGACATTATTGTGCATCCCTACATTGTATTACAATTGGAGGCTTCTTTAAAATTGATGCTGTCTGACTGTGGTTGTGTTTAAAACAAATTTACTGATTGTTATTGATAAAATTAATTTCAGTCTTTGGTGGACTTCACCAGCAAGTCTTACATATCATGCTTGCAGCGTTTACAGTGTCTATGCATTAGGGAATACAAGACAAGATCAATAAAAATCATCATTACATCAATAGGAACTACATACATAGATGCACATTTAACAGTAAACTTCTGCAGAACACAAGGTGTGTCACATTAAGCTTTGCAATGACACCATGATTTAAGGAAATTACAGAAAAAAGAGTAAGAAAGAAACAATAAAACAAAACTCAGCTCTGAAACTGGGGTGTAACCATATGTCACTGAGACACAAACTGGGGCGGGTATCCTGGCAGAAGGTAAGTTACCTCTTTGGTAAAAACTCTTTAACCGTAACAATGACAGCTACATGAGCTTAAATTCATATGTGTGCACACAGTAACTTGTAATAATCAAATGCAGAGTAGCTGCTAAACTATGGTTAAACGGGACTAAGGGAAGCTAATGTCAGACTCTGCAAGAACATGCTAACGTTAGTTTAGGTAACGTTAAACGGCTCTATGTCATTGGTCCGACAGCCCATTGGTTCGACATCCTATTAGTCCGACTGTCCGCGGTGCTGAATGGCTCGCGGCGGGCGTATGGTGCGCCGCGACCGGCTTGAGGCGGAGCAGGCTCACGGCTTATGTGTTTGTCACTTTCTTTTTCATTTTATCCCACACCATGATCTTTTCCTGACCCTAACCAAGTGGTTTTTGTGCCTAAACCTAACCAGACCTTAACCACAGGGCATCATGATGATTTCGGAACGGACTTCGGAACAATGAGTTTAATATGGTCGGAACAATGGGATGTCGAACCAATGGGCTGTCGAACCAATAGGCAGTTCCCACGTTAGCTAGCTAAAGTTAGTTCAATAAATTCAATACATTTTCGGTAAACTTTCGTTACCTTCCACGGTTTTCCGCTTGTAGAGCCAGGAGCGTAACGTCCATAGCGTTTTAATTTCCATGACTGACTTGTGTCCATTTTAGGAGGCAAGTTCTCTGTGGATATTTTTCCAGCTAATGTAACAACAGCACCTTGCTAACAAACACCGTCAGTGGGCGGGTCTGGTTACGTGTTGGCGCGCGGCGCGAGCAGGCGTCAGTTTGACCCAGAAAATCCATAAAAATCAATAATACAAAATCAATAATAATACTAAATTCTTTACCTAGCAATAGATTGATGGATTATGAATATAACAGTGGATAGATTGACAGACAGAGAGACTGCATATCTGTGCGGTGTAATTTAATAATTCACAGGGCTGACATTTGTTTTTTTTCTTTGCTAAATAAAGACAAGAAGATAGCTTGGTAAGTTATATCCACCTTATTCCTGAGAGCACTACTGTAGAAATGATTATGTGTGTGACTTCCAGTGAGACAGTGGAAGTAGCAGTAAGCTAGTTAGTCCCATTACATACACTGTGATTAGTCCCAGTGGCTACTCTTGGTGGCTAACTGCCAATGCTGGTTCTTTTCAAAAGTAATTTGCCTTCAGTTTGGCGAATACTGATTTCTTTTTTAACAAATATTTAACTAATGTTAACTCAGCATTTTCCAAATTGTCTTTGCAGAACTCTGGTACCTGTTGCACTGTCGTTACAGACAGTGCAACCAGTCTCAGCTAAATGTTTGTCTTCAGCAAAGTGTGTGTTGAACATGTAACCGGAACAAAAGGGGATTGTTCCCTTGTCAAAGGCACCATTGATATGAGAAATAAAACCACAAGAATTTCACGAGACATAGCGGAAATGAATTAAATCAGAATTTGCAGAAGAGAATGCCAGCTACACTGACAGGTCCGTCACTCAGCATCAGTGCATGGTATCCCTGTCTTTCCCCATCTGACTTCATTCTCAACCTACAGTAGAAAATTGCTTGTTATAAAATAAACTCACCAACATACCTTGAAATATGTATTTAGTCATTAGGGCTGTGAATGTGTTACTGATTTATCATACTTCTACCGTACTATTACTGAAGTCTCCTGCTATATTCAGCCTCATGTTTCTCTCGGAACAGTTTTTAATAAATCAGAAGTTTAAAAAAACGTGTTAATTGGGTCATTAACGCAGATGAGTGGAGGATTAGCTGGGAAACATCACATTTATTCACTTTACATTGAGCTACAGTTAATACTGAATTATGTGTTATAGTGTCTCTTAATAAGTCATCAGAAATCATCTTCAGAAGGAGCAGTTGTTTAACGTTACCTTAAGCTAGCTCGGGCCAGGTTAAAGTTAAAAATATTTTAATGGAGCAAGGCAAGCTAATTACTAGCATGCTCGGTTGTAAAGGAAAAAATAAAACAATGCTTTGAGATGGCTGTCAGAGATTGGCAGAGGTATGATCACATAATCCGTTTGAGCTGTAACAGGTGGTGTGTTCCACGTTTTGTTTCCCAATTGACCCTTTGCTAAGTCCCGCCCCAGACGCAGACTGGCCAATCATAATGTAGCATCAGGCCGGCTCAGACCAGGGTCCGACAACAACACAGCTGTGCTCCATTGACTCTAATGCAGTCGTTTCAGATTTCCTTCATTTTCAGGCTGGTTTTGTGGATTTGGAGCTAAATGTTGTGCCTGGGGCACGTCGTGTATTAATGATACTCGTTACCTGGAGAGGTTGGAAAAAGATATACGTTTCTTCCCTGTTCCAAAACCAAAATCAAACCCTGACTGAAAAGTGTAGGGTTAGCTAGCTACTGAAGATATAGCCTACTGAATGTATACACATGCTGCTTTTGCTTTTTAATGATTATAACAGTGAAAAAAAGACCAACCATCCTGTACAGGAACCAGTGAAGGGAAGCAGGGAAACTTTGCTCATATTGAACCAGCTGTGTGTCAACGCATTGTGCGCAGATGAACATTGTTCGACTTCTTCTGCAGCCCCCGACAATACAGCTGCCAGTCTGGGTGCTGGCAGTGGCATGGGGTGAAGCTAAACACTGTTCATCTGCACACACTGCGATGCCACACAGCTGGTTCAATACACTGTTCATCTGCACACACTGCGATGCCACACAGCTGGTTCAATATCAGCAAAGTTTCCCTTTGTATTCATTGTCTTCTGTTGCGATCAGCAGTGATGTGGTGGTTCACTTTTACATTGTGATCTGTAGGCTTTAGCTTCAATCTTTATTTTGTTACCTTGATTTTGTTGCTGTGTCAGTCTGACATCCTGAATACATCCTTCAAATGCAAATGCTTTTTTGTTTTACCTAAAATGTGAGAGTATTTCTCCAGTTATTGCAGTTAGCAACAGTGGGAGCGCCATGCCAGTCTAGCCGAAAGTTTGTCGGACTTAGCAACAGTAACTAAGGGGGGGGCGGGCCTTAGCGAAGGGTGAATTACTCTCGGAAAGAAATAGAATAAAGTACTGTCAACAAACTGCTACCAAAAACAAAAACATATTCTATTCATAATTCAATATGTAGCCCTTTGACTTTTTATACAGAAGTAGTTTTATGTGGGAAAGAATGCACATGCAGCCTCTTGAAATACATTTAACAGTACAAGCTTGTTATTGTGGACATAAACTTGCACAGTCTCTCACTATATAATACTGCTTACAGTATAATATGTAACAGTGGTAAGACAATTTGGTATTGCAGGAGCAGTTTTGAAACATCTCATAGCTTTGTAACAAAAGGTCTAATCACTAGTTTCTTGAGCTTTTGAGCTTTCCACAGCATCACATTAGAGTTTTTAGAAAATACAGCTGCCTCATGTCTCAGCATGTGACCTGCTACCTGTGGAACACATGACAGCACCACGTGTTGTCACCATACTGGAATTTCTAACTTTGATACAATACCTTGACAAATACCAAGATTCGATTTGATACCATTTTTGATACCACAAGAAAAATTGGACATGGAGGTCATACCATTTAAACATTTTATTAAAAGATAAATAAAACAAGGCTATAATATGACAATGAGTTTTGTGGTTAGCAGCACAGAACAGCAGAATAACTATACAATAAGAGAGAGTGAGGAAGTGCCACGGATATATCGTATTGATATGTGGAAATGAACATTTCAAATTTTTAGAATCAATATGTATCAATATATATTTTTGACAACACTAATAGGGATGACAATGGTTACTGCTGGGGGGTAGTAACACGTTTACATGTCGTTTTCTATATGTTCTCTGACATTTATCCTAACGATATGAAGCGGTCTTTGTGGAGAAAAAGCTTGTTTAGTGGACTAACTTTGCACTTGAAGGTTGCCCGTTCACTTACGTTTTAACAGGTCTGACGCTACTATGCGCCCCAGCTGTATCTAGGCTAACGGCTAACATGCAAACTATTATTTTTATGTCACTAGTTACTTGAAACAAATTTAGGATGATAGGAGACAGGTTGAAATAAACCGAAATTTCCCTTTAAGCTGTGTGTTGCAATCCAGCTGTAGTTTTATGTGTACCTTGCTCTCTCACCCTTGAATGGCAACTAGCTAATAAGTGAGTTACTTAATCAAACTCTGGAATGGGGGTACTTATAATATATATATTAATTGAAATTAAACAACTGGAAAGGCTTTCACTGGGTACAATATATGTACAGTAATTGTGCCTGGGACTCAGTTCAATTCAGTTCATTATCTTTTTAATGGGGGGCCAAAATGACCTTATGCAAAAATACACCATTACATTGGGTGTTGTGATTTAATGTCATAAACACAAGGAATTAAGGCAATCTGTCAGGTAAACTACCTGAAGGTGTTTCCTTTTTCATATGGGGAGAATGTTAGGGGCGTTAATGACCATTATACCTCATTACTGTTGGTATTACAGAGCTGTGAAATTGAACCATGAGATTATCTGGAATAACAAGGACACATAAACAAAATATTTGCACAAAAAGTTCACTCATATGATCATAAGTCTTAATTTTAGTATTCTAATGACACTATTCATTGCTTTTTGTTTGTCAGCCTTGACAAAAAGAAATTATTTAAAATTTCTAAAGTATATTTATTTATTATAACAGCAGGGGCAATGTGTTGTGCCAACAAATTATAAAATAAAGTAAAATTATAATAAAATAAAATAAAATTGCAATGTGTGCATGTAACCTATACTTACTTATATTAATAGCCACTTGAGAGGCCAGTCTTATACCAACAGTTCTGTGTAGAAGCTTGTTTGCCACAATATAGACTCTCCCAGGCTTTGACTGTATTTGTGTGCGCAAATTACGCAGCGGATCAGACTGATAATAGGGATCGCAAACAGGCTTCTTGGTCTTTCCAAGTGAAGCCCACAGCAGGGCTGAACAATGGGTTTGCATTGCCTACCTGTAGCCCTAACTTAAGAGAGCAGGAGAGCGTTTTAAGAATGGGAAGAGCATTCCCCTTTAAACAAGGTGGGCTGAGCTTATTTGCAGTTCTCGCTCCTATGGCAACCCAATAGATCAGCATCATGAATATTCACAATTCGCCAAAACGCACCATGACTATGGATCAGTGATGTCAGCGGTCCCTGGAATGCTCTACTTGCATGATTGTGTCGCGTTGTTTGATGGCAGCTGGCAAGACATCTGGTGAAAAGAGCATCCTTCGTCGTGCATGACCTTTCCCTCGTCTCCATATCACCGTTCGTCGGCACGTCCCTCACATGTCACGCTAAGGTGACTTCCAAGCAGTTTTTTCCACTTTTGCGCACAATGTCGGAGCGGCACGAGATGTACATCGGGGACGCAGTGGCCAAGCGGACCGCCCAGGCTGTGCGTGAGGACATATGCAAACTGTCAGGTAGTCTAATTATGAGAAAGAGTGTCGCTCATCTGTTTCAGTAGAGCCACGGCGGTCCATGTCATGTGCAGCAGGCTTTCAGGGATTCAGATTAGCTCCAGACTGATCGCTCTCACAAACAGATAGGGAGCGAGGGGCTGGTGGCAATAGTCGTTACTATACAGCCTAACAATCTGGATCTATTTCATTTTCTCCGCCAAGTCTCAATGTCATAATGGACAGGTTGCACTCCTCCATGCGTAAAAGGCTCTACAGCTTGCCACAGCACATTGGACACAAAGCCTCTATAATGGGCGAAGGAGAAGACGCAGACAAGGACACCCGGAGGAAGAGTCTTAGGATGAAGCCTCTACCGTCACCGTCGCCGACCTCTGGGGGAAGCTGCAAAGGCATCGGGGAGACCAAAAGTGGGGAGTCTGTGATCATGGAGACGGACATAGGGAGACCGATGAAGACCAGCTCAAATGGAGATTGTCGGAGATTTCGAGGCAGCCTCTCGTCCATCACAAGTCGCCATGTGCACGACTCTGACTCGGCGGAGGAGAGGCGCCTCATCACCGAGGGGGATGTCACCCCGAGCGAGGAGAGCCCCCCCGGAGCCATCGGTGATGGGCCGCCGGATCAAGGCGCGCAAGGGGCCAGCGGTGGCGGTGGCACCCAGAAAGATTCCCCAGACCAGCAGTCAGGGTTTATAAAGTTGGATGGCATTGATCAAATTCTGCCGGACGACGAGAGATTATATCAAGCTGGGTTCATGCACAGACAGTTTGGAGCAATGCTTCAACCAGGGGTCAACAAGTTCTCCCTGAGGATGTTTGGAAGTGAGAAGGCGGTTGAACGGGAACAAGAGCGGGTTAAATCCGCCGGATTTTGGATAATTCACCCGTACAGTGACTTCAGGTAAATTTAGACACCTCGTACTCATGCTCTTCAAACAACAAAAGCCTTAGAATGAAGCGTCACGTTAACGTCGATGCCTCTCACAGGTCCAAGTGTTTGTCTCTCAGTGTGTTTATCATGTGTAAGGGCATCCACCAGCTGAAGAGCAGCCCATTCATTGTTTGATTCAGCTTCACAGTGCCTACATGACATCATACTCCTTCACTTTGAAAGATGACATTTCACCAAGCTACTGTTAAAAAAAAATCCTTACAATTTACTAATTAGTCACTCATTAATAAGGGATTATTTCAGTGCCATAACACACTAGATGAATTAAAATCATTACTCTCAAGAGGTATTATCCAGGAGGCCTTTAGAAGCACTGTGTTGTGTTATGGAACAAAACACAGATAACACAACCTTTGCTAATTAGGCCAGTTTACCTATCTTGGGCAGATGCTATCCAAATGGATGCATGAATAAAGCTCTTCAGTGTTTTTTCTTTGTATGATAAAACTTGTGCTCGGAGGACCTCATTTATCACTGATCAGGGTTAGTGACGAGGCCTTCACTTCACATTGTAGTCACAGGCTTACATACTGAGTTTCTTATTCTCCTTTCTTACATTGTATTTGCAAACACACCAGGGTTAAGTCATTGTGTTTAAATAGGTTTTGGCCAATAGTTAAAGTGATAGAGTAATTTTAAAATGAACACATTGTATGTCTGCATTTCTTAGTGTCGTCTAGTGGCAAACAGCTGCTTCAAAACTGAATAGAGAAAGTCCATGAGGACTCTTTTGTTGGCCTACAGATTGCTCTGTGTTGCTAGTGCCCTTGAGTTTGTTATTGGCCATATGCATCTGATTCACGGCCACATGGAGGCTCTTAACTGCTAAGCAAGACTAGATTTAAGGTCCTCTGTACTTGCTTTTAGGTTTTTAGAAGGGTCATCACACAGTGCTCTTAAACAATCGGAGAAATAAAGAGTTTCACTCAAATGCATATGTATGCATAGGGATTTTTTAGCATCTCAGATGACCAATTTCTAATAAGTGCCACTGAGCTGTTTGTCTACACTTGTTATTTATTTCCAAAACAGTAAAACTGTGGCTTGAACTTCATACTCTACACAGTATACACACCATACTACACACGTATGTTAATATTATTAGATGGGCCTCATATAGTGAGATGGTTTTGATTAAAAAGTGCTCAGATGATTAGTAAAATAAAATAAAATTTAATGGAATTTAAAAAAAATCAATTTTGCTACTTCATAGCTTGTATTATTATTGCTTTTTTTAATTAAACACATTTTCCTCTGCTTCAGTAATTCAGGAAAAATGGTTTCATTACAAGTTGTGTCAGTCTTGGCATTTAGTCTACATATGCATTTTCTACCTATCATTTAAATCTCATCTGTGTTGCTGTAAAATGATATGGAGCAAGAGTGTCACTGTTACACACACTGTATTTCTCCTTGTCTGTGACATTGAACGTCGTCTAGCCTGCCTGGTGTTTGATTGGCTATGATGGTGTAATGGCATGTGATAAAGAAAACTCACTTACCACAGAAGTGTGTTTTTCTACCTCAAGAACAAGATGTCTGACTTTGAGAGACATGTGAGTTGTAGTGCGAGTTGCTCACAGGCCTGGGGTGTCAGTGAAAAAAGGCTAAATGAGACTCTTCCTAGAATAGAAAACAGACACGTTCATCTGCCTGTTTATCCTGAGAGAGGGGGCAATGCTGTGGTGGCTAACATCGCTGAATGTTTTCTGTGTTTAATTTTACATCGACTTATTCGTCAGCTGTTTTTAGTTGTCATGGAAATGTGCATGATTGAGAGGTAGAAAGAAAGAGAGAGGAGAGATACACTATGTACATGTGTGTGTATAGTGTTTAGTGTTTCCAATCAGTGCTTGGGTTGTACTGCATTATGAAATATGCATTATTATACTGCATCATGAAATATTGGCCAATGTCTGCTCAATCTTTAAACAACATCTCAAGCATAATGTTTTTTGGAAACTGTTTGAGGATATTCTAAAACACCAGACTGTGATCAGCAATTCTTATTTCCAAACCCACAAACAGTTCAGACGGGTCATCATCAGGAAGTGAGACATGTATTAGACAGTTTGCCATTTTTGTTATGCTCCTCCCAGCTGGTTGTGTTTCCTCTGACCCCCTCTGCTCTCTTACTCACTGTGTTAAATGTCATGAGGAAGGGTGATTTGGGGCTCGGGGAGACTGTCCTGATACTGAAAGGTCAGAGATTTGGCACCAGTCGTCAGTTTTGAAGTGTCTTTGAGCAAGATGCTGAAACAGGGGCTCCACACTGCACCGAGCGAAATAGATGGATGTTGTGAGTCTCTCAGCGAGATGTACCAAAATAAATAGATAAATGAAAGTGCGCTGAGAGAGAAGTGCTCTAAAAAATGAGGTTAGCCACCCACTTGTTCAGGGTCTGAGGGTGGGTACTGTATATTACCATAATTAAACATTTTGCCAAACTGAGAGCAGTTGGCTTGTGGTCCAATCACTCAACACTGTGATTACGTAATCACTCACACTACAATTAAAACCACAGATGTGGCTCTCAATCAGGAGAGTAAAAGTATTGAGCTGGTGCTTCGGCTAACTCTGTATGGGAAAAGATTCTTGTATATTTCTCTGTGACTAGCATGAATAAGATAACTCCTTAATACACAAATAGATTAAAGGATCGATCTATGATAAATTTTTTATCAGATAATATTTAACACCCAGCTCCATGTGAAATGGAGAAAACAGTCCACCATGTCAGTGAGTTAACGCAGCGTGTTGAGATGAGTTACAGCTAGTATTTTGTTTTTAATGAACTGAGGGAGAAAACGTGATATTTGGACTCCGAAATCAGGATCGGAGACAGGACAAGACGACTGTAATTAAAGTACACAAGGAGATGAGGGGGACCTTTTAATTGGCCAAGAGAGGAGAAGGGTCTCTGTGACTAAAAGTTTTATTCCCATGTCTGCATCAAAGCTTTGGCACTATAAGCTCAAATTAGAGTGTCACAAGGAATCACATAGTCATCACTGCGCCCGGAATTCAGCAAAATCTCCTCTTGTCAAGTATTGTATAACGCTAAGAAGCAAAGGAGGAGCAATATCTTGCGAGGGAAAAAGACGGATTAAAAATGGCATCATAATCCAATCTACAGCCTCATTTCCAGATCCAAAGCTGAACAGCCTCCTTCGATTCGGAACAAGCAACTCCCAGTGAGCAGATGCGGTCAGTTAACCAGAGAGTGACATCTTCAACCCGAAAAAAAAAAACAGAGACAAGCATTCTTACAAAATCATCAATTCTCACAGAGTCTTTTAAATAAGGACATTTATTACTGTCCTCTCACACATATGCTGACCATGAAATATCTGCGTGGGTTTGAAAGGATTGTTGAGCAATACATATGATTGGTGCTGAGATTACTGCCCCCTCTGCCCTGCTCCTAACTGGATGTTTCTGTTGGATATCCGCTCTGCTCGGTCGGCTTACTTGTCTGTCAGGAAAATGTGACTTTCCGTTTGTTATTTAGATGCTGCTGTACCATAAGCTGCGCAGAGTCCTATCAATGCCGCATGTCCTTGGTCATAAACAGAGATTGATAAAAGTCGTATAATGCTTATTGCCCCTTTTGAAGAAAATAGAATATTTCAGTGCTTGATTGACAAAATGATACCCTTCTCACACAATGGATCCTCTATTTGTGCATGATAAAAACCAGGTGATGATATTTTTTTTACCTGTTTGCATTGAGCCCTTTGAGTAGATTCTATCAATGCAGCAGCATTGTGCCGAGTTGGAGACGCAATATTAGAATGCAGCCCTCTGATCGTCAAGTGCCTTTTAATTATCTTGTGATTCAGAGCCCAGAGGACACATCTGTTGGAAAGTCTTCCACATTTCCCTGGAGAGATAGAAAAGAAGGTGTCGCACATTCAAACTTTTTTTTTTTTTTTTTTGCACTGAAGGCTCTATTAATCCCCCATTTTCCCTTTTAGAACCGTGTTGCCAACACTATCAGAAAGGGGGGTCGGCTGTCCTGCAGTTTCTGTCAATCAGTTAAATCCCTTTGCAACAGTCAGGCGAATCCTTCCATCCCCTCTGCAAAGTCCACTTTTTCAACAGCCTTTTATTCCACCCGCACATCCAGTTCTGTTTCCCAGAAGACACTTACCTAGACAGTGGCAAAAATAAATCCTCTGAAAAGACATCTTACAATTTTGCTTCTGTTATATATTTATTTTTTTTGTGCAGAGAATACATTAAAGAAAAGTAGAGCAGATGTAGTCACCGTTGTGCACATTAAGGCTGTGATATAGTCAAAGGGAAGTAACTTTTTGGCAAAGTGTTGACTAAATGAAAATGTGCACTGTGTTCCTGAAAGTGTTTACCTTTTAATTTAACTCATTTAATGTTGCATTCTTTTGCTACAGTGAGTCATGGCATTTTGTTTTATCCTTCATTAGCCCAAATAGAAAAATGTTTTTTGGACAGCTTCTCACAGTAGCATAGCTTTTATGACTTTTGCACATTTGCATATCTCAAAGACTAAAATGGTAAGAAAAGGCTCAGTGTACTCGCTAAAAGGTATTATTCCCTTTTAGCGAGTACACTGAGCCTTTTCTTACCTGTGTTACCTGTACTTAGACTGTATTTTGTGGGGAATTGGGGGGAAATAAATCCCATGGTTATTATTCCCTTGATGAATTTTGAGATATTTGAATACTGCACAGATTGTGCACCTTAGCTGTGCAGTCCTTATCGTGCATTAGCAGCCACTAACAGCTTCAGGCTTTTTATCCAAGATACAGTAGTCTCACTGTACCGGAGTGTGCGCGTGTGTATATGTGTGTCTGTGTGTATTATGTTTGTGAGCGTATGGGATCAGATTTAATAACAGCATTCTCAGTTTCAGTCAGGTTGATTACGGTTGATTTGAGAGTATGTTTTGCTATTGATTTGTTTGGGTCTCGTGGGGCCTCGAGCTTGGCCATCGGTGGATTTATTGAAAAATGAGATGGAGAAACGAACACGGCTGCAGCAAGGGTGATTCCCCCTGTTGTGTCGGTGGCAGGAGTCTTAGTCTGGGTGAGAGTTACACAAAGGTCAAGGTGAGGTGCTGGAGATGCAGTAGAGGAATGTAAAGCTTGGACATTCAGCGCCCCATTTAAACATTTTTTTGGCAGCATCTTTTAATGACCATGATTGAAAGGTCCATACCAGATCAAAATGTTTAAATGAAACATTTGAGTCCAGACTGTAGAGTGTTGGTGTGTGTGATGTCTCATACTGTAGTGCTAATCTGCATGGGAAGGTGGAGAAAAAAGTCTTTTGACACTACATAGGATGAATGACACTCTATTCCTTTCGGTCTCCATTAAATAATTCCTCCTTTAATTTAGTGAGGGTAAAACATGGGGATTACAGATGGTTCTGGCTGGGCCTGAAAGTGGGGTAATCAAAATAGGCTGCTGTGCTCATCCACGAATATTAGAAGCCAAGAGATTATTACAGCACAATTTATTTAATGGAGGGAGCCCAGGGATGATGTGCGTGGCTGGTGGGTGGAAGGTTGCCTGTCATAGTGGCAGAATGATTGAACGCTACCGTGTGACCTCGCCAGGCACACTTGTGTGGGAGTGTGAAATCAGGACACGAGATCACAACTGTAAGAGAATGGCCTTTTTTTTTTTTTTTTGTATGTCAGTGTTTTTTTCCCCCATCCTGATATGTCATTTAATTCAGCTTGACGTATTAGGCAGAGAGCTGAGTTTAACCTTGGCAAAGTGATGTAATCTCGAGGTGAGATTATATTGATTGATTGGACATCATATACATTTTGAAAATGGGAAAGCCTGCTGGAAGCATTTACTGTTAAGTGCCGTCACACAGCTGGTTGATGTATTTTGGTCACCTGACAAATGTAATGTCGTGTGTCCTTCCCGCACCACCATCCTCTGCACTGCAACATCAATTTATAATCTCACCAGGTGGATACACAAGACTAGTCAGCCGAGAGTTTTTCCTCTTTTAGCACATTGCAGTGTCAAATTTATTTCTCTTGACACCGGACGGATGTGATTATTGTCACACTGACCAGAAGTAAATATGTCAGTTTCACTTATCTTAAAATCTCAGAGTGGTTGATGGAGAAAATGTGTACTTCTTAAAAACAAATTATTGCCTTACAGTCAAGTCACATTTGAAGTGCTTTGTGTTTGGCATAAGAATGACCAAGACCTCTGTTGACCTTTCTGTATTCTTCATGCATTGTGCTTCGGCTAGTCTACAACTGGATTGGAAAAGAGAGGTGTTAAATGGTTATACAATGGAGTGACACTTGCTCCTTGTTGACTTCACCTGTCCCTGTCCTGACCCGCATCACTCTGCCTTACTCTGCCTCTGATTGGCTCACCCTGATGGTTTGCAGTAATGTGTTTTGTCGTACAACTGGTGCATCCATGTGCTCCTTGGATGGTCCCATTTCCTGAGTTGGGAAGACGTTCTTCCAACTTTGGTGTGTTCATGAGCTTTTGAGACGTAATATGGAAACAACACAAATGCTACGAAGATGATGTGTTTTATTGTTCAGAGCGTTTAAACAGTTCTGACACTGCATAAGGTGGTGCCAGCAGTCACATTTAAGATCAGCATGGCTGACGTTAGCTCCACCGTGGATTGCGTCATTTAGTGAAATACTGTGCTGTCGTAGTAATCAGGAGAACTTGGCACCTAGGCACCTGCACTCCCACAGCATTTATCGGAAAAGCGTTATAGACATATAAACATATAAACCATGTTTGTGATTTGACGTGCATCTGTGCATCCACCGTAGCTGACCAGATCTGCTGTTATGTGTATTGTGAAGTATGTGTATTTCATTCTACAAAATTGACTGTAACTTGCTTAATGCTGAACCAATTTTGAACTTTGGTTTGTTATAAATGTGGGAAATCTAACATGACACTGGTTACCTTTGGAATCGAATTCAGTCACGTCACAACTTCCTCTGGGAAGTGCAGGCTCCGATATTTGAATAGGCAGCATCAGGTATAAAGTATTTAGAAATTTAGCTTTTTTTCAGCTTTTCTCCCAAAATGTAAATTTTTACTATACTGATAATACTGTTACAAAACCACCTGGTAGTTTGTTATTTTATTAATAATTAAATCAATTAATTTATT
The DNA here is from genome assembly GCF_006386435.1 of Epinephelus moara. NCBI lineage: Eukaryota > Metazoa > Chordata > Actinopteri > Perciformes > Serranidae > Epinephelus > Epinephelus moara. Next base: position 16,351,019 of record NC_065506.1, on the reverse strand, counting down.
GATAAAGATCACAGTTAAGGGAAGAACTACCAGTCAGTTATACCTACACCTTGAGACACATACATATGACTCTGACTCGGACAATACAATAATAGATATAGCAAAGCTCTCGCGAGATGACATCACAGCCGGGAGGAGGTGGAGGGTCAGGGAAACGCTTAGTATGCTATTTACAGAGATAGCACTGGTGATCTGAACCGGTCAGTGGCGAAAAAAAGCACTTTTAATGCGCAAACTTATACGGGACGCATTTGCCCCCGTTACCATTTTAGCTCGTTTCGCGGCTGCCGGCTGCATCCGCCTCCCTCAATACTGAACCAATTTTAGAACGAGTTGTACCTATGAATCATACGCACACATACACATGGGGAAATAGGGCCCAGGTTGAAAAATAAGTTATCCTTTAATATATCAATATCATGACATGAGATGAGACATTGTCTTAGCTTTTGGATATCATTATGTCGTACGTGCTTTCTTTTCCTGGTTTTACAGGCTGCATTATAGTAAAGTGATATAATTTTCTGAACTTACCAGACTGTACTAGCTGTTATGATTATTTATCAAAAATCTCATTATGTAAATATTTTGTGAAAGCACCAATAGTCAATCTTACAACATCATCCAGCACTATTTGCAGCTGCTTTCCTTGGTTTCTTTTCATACCTAGTTTGGAGCCTGATGGCTGAGGTTTCCTGGTTTTAACAATTCAACAAGGGTCTGAAACACAAACACTCACGTTATAAGGCAGCTCACTTCACCACTGTTATTGACCTGAGACACAAAACGCTCTGATATATGGAAGTCTATCCCTTTGCACCACATGCAGGTTGAAATAAACCCAGGAGTTAATTGCAAACTTTATTTTGACCCTGATTTGTCCTTCAGCTGGAGAAAAGTGTGCTGAAAGACTGCTTAGTGTTAAAGTCCTCCCCAAAATACCCCATGTGTTTATGCATAGTTTGTTTAGTACATTAACCAAATCTCAACTTGTCTTTTGTTGACCACTGCATACACGCTGTAGCCAGCCTTCATTCCTCCTCGCGCAGATTCTGCTATATCTAGTACATACAGGCTGACCTTTTCAGCCCTGCCTGTGTCCCAGGTGGATTCTCACACCCCCTGTCTCTCCGAAATTGGATTTCTTTTTTTCCTATCAGCCTGGATAGGAAATGGCCAAGATGTCAAACTGGCACTGATACGGTGCTCCAGGGGGTGGACACAATTTGAGAAACACCATATTAAAAAGCACATTAAATTTAATGTTAGACACTCACCATTACAAAGTTACAAAGTCCTTTTAAGTTCATAGTCAATTAGCAGAATGTGCCAGAAACAATAATCAGTTCCACCTGCAGGCGACTCAGGTGGACAACCATGTGTCACGTAACAGAGATGGCATTCTTCCAAGACTGTCATTACATTTCATTATTCCGCTGATCATCTTGCTCTTTTTCTTTCCATTATTCCAATGCTAATATGGCTCTCTCCAGCCGTGCAGAGCAGACATGGGAGGAGTATGGCATTTCCTCAGAAGACCTCTCCAGGTGTACTCTGTAAGAATGTATAGAAGGCTAACGCGCTTTGGAAACAGTGGGGTATCCACTCAGAGAGGACCAGAGTCCAGTGCGCTGAATACAGAACTCTGTGTGTGGCTGGCGTGATTCACAGGAAATACTTCCCTGGATCAATGTGTTTGGCCTGGCCCCGCCACACGCTGGGTGTCTAGAAGACTCAGACAAATGGCTGGATTATGAGACATGCAGTGGTGAGAGACAAATTGTTCCCTCTCCCCTGCTATGGCGGGGGGGGGGGGACTCCTGATTTATCTTCACCATCTCCATAGTCGATAGCATGTCCTCTTTTCCCCCACACCAGTTTTGGTTGTAACAAGTGTTTGATTGAACAGGGAGGCAGCAGCAAAGCTGGTGTATATAAATCCAACCCTGACCCTGTTTAGCATGTACAATCGAGAAATTATAGAGCTAACAAATAAACATGATAAATCCTGCCCTGTTTGGTTTAACAGGCAGATAAGCCTTCGCTTTTGCTTACTCACGCAGACCAGCAAAAATCAGCTAAACTGCATCTCCTCTCTGATTTGATTTCATTTCATGCTCCGAGTGTCTTCTTAGCGAGGCTTTTCCATCAGCTTTTAAGCTGTATTAATTTTGGTTTTATTCACCTCTACTTTTGTGTAATGTTGCTCAAAACAACGGCGTGGAAAGAAAAGCGATGACCCCTATTTTCAGACAACCGTTCTCACATGGATCTCTCCTCATGCACTCCCTCTCTCTCAGTTGTCCCTGTCCTTTTGTCCAGATATGTTGCACAGAGTCTCATTTTCGCTCGCTTTTTCCACATTTTCTCTCCCCTTATTTCTCCTTTACGTGTCCCTTCTCTCCTTGTCACCCTTTGACCTCAGATCACTGTTTTGGAGATGGATAGAAAAGACTTTCATTGTGGCTGCTCCATTTGCTGATTGCAGCACCTGAAGTGGTGAAGATAATGGCCCAGTACTGGTGCAGCCCAGAGCAAGGGCATGAGGTGATGGTGTACAGTGTGACCAGCCCCTGGTATTATAGACATTACATTATCTTAGCACTTCATCTATGTTAAGAGAAAGCCCATTGCTCCATCCCTCTCTCTGGCTCTCTCCTGATCACCAGCAGCAGGTTGGCGGGGGGAGGGGTCTTTGTTCAGATGGGAGGCACTGGCCAGTGTTTCCTCCACCACACTCTGTGGCTGGCTGACAGGGGACCCCTTTGACATGACCCTAAGGACCTTGTGGGAGATAACAAGGCATCATGATAAAACACAGATGCAATTATTGGCTGGATGACAGTCCACAAAGCTGGAGTGCAGATACAGGCACATGCTAGTGGGATAAGTGCACGCTGGAAAGCTTTGCATCCTCTCCGAGTCTTTTACAGTACAGCCCTGCCACTCACTGTCTCCATATTTTCCCCACAGAGGGCATATTTATTTGCTGAGCGCAGACTGCCTGTGTACAGTTTTTGTTCCTCTGAGCAGATAGGTAGCAGGTCGCGCTCTGGGAAGCTGTGAAGGACTCTGCGGGGCTGCAGAGACAAGGACAGGGATACTGAGTAGCCTCTAGTGGCGCCAAGGAGGGCCTCTCCAGAAACAGCCCACGAGGAAAAAATAAAATAAAATCTTGCTGGTATAAAAAGGGGACAGACTTGGCTACTTCAGAGCATTCTCCTCAGTGGGCTTGCTGATTACATCTGGTCAGTTTGCAAAGTGGCTTTGGTGATTTCATGATTTAGTCAGAGTGCTTAAGTGCACACTTCTGAGCTGTTCAAACATCAGAGCCAGTTTAGGCTGGACTTATTTCAATAAGTGGATCTGGGGCATTTTCTTGAGTGTCTGGGACGGATGCTGTGGCATTTAGAGAGTTTTCCAAAAGATGGTTTGTCTGGTTCCAGACCTCTGAATCACTGCCCACAGACAGCTCTGAATGTGAATGAGGATTCAGTGGAAAGAAACGAGTAACTCAGAAATCATTTCGCTGCTGAATGGTTTAAATTCCCTTTAAGCCAGTAATATGGAATCATCATTGAAGGTGCGTGCTGTTTTTTTGTAAAAGCACCCTGATCAAATGAGAAGACTTGCAGCAATACCGAGTCTGTATGTTTATCATAGGTGTAGATGTCAAGGGGGATGCAGGGGACACACACCCCTCAATATTTAGAACATGTGCATTTGTCCCCCCTCTAAAAACAAATATGAAAGTAGCAGAGGACTTTTATTTTGATATAATTAAAGACAGTTCCACATTAAATTGATGCAAAAAAGGCAAAAATTGATGCACCCAAAATACCCAGAATGCAGGAAATTAAGATAATGCTCAAAATCTTCCTGTCTCATGCTGAAACAAAACCTACGCCCTTGATATTTATCATTTTAAATACAAAGCCAACAGTACAGTCATCATACTACAAACAATTCATCAACTATTATTAACTATTATGAGGGATATAATTCATCAAGTGACCCACAGGCAGACAGAGGGAGGAGAGGACATCATTTTTGATCATATATATGTGAGATGCTGTTTGACCTACAGATCAAAAACCTGCATTCTCTTTTTCAGTCGATTATAAATAATAATAATTAATATGGGCTGCTTTTCCTGCTATTAACATGTTAAAGCTAGTAACTTTGTTGTTGTTATTCTCTCATGCAAAAGACCTGTTGATCAGTTCCAGAGTTATGGCAGGCTTCATCCTTGTGTTTTGAATTTTGGTGGTTGTGTGTCTCCTTGCACATTAGTCAGTCCTTACCTTTTAGGGAGAGAGACCTCTATCTGTTGGAAAATGTTCTACGGCAGTAGATGTGACATTGTCTTTAGCATTGTCTTTCTCTTGCCTATGTTGAATAACAGTCCTAGACAGAGCTTTGGAGGTGAATGAAAAACCCGTACCTTCATGTCCTACCACAGAACTACTTGTAATCTTATTTATGGATTTCTTTTAGCAACGTTAGGTAAGGTTGACTCCTTTCAGTTGATTTTTACCTCTCCTCTGTGTAGGTATTTAGTAAATCCCTCTGTTTTCTCATAGCCTAAGGTTGGGGAGATTTGCCTCTACCTCTGATGAAATCTTCTTAGTCTAGGTTTGATAAAACGGCGTGCCTCACCTAAATATAGCCACCTGCGACTGCACAGCCCCAGTGTCAGTGATGTGCTTGCAGTGTGCCTGCTGGCTGTGCTCGGCAAAGACAGCGCCGTTATGACAGTTCATTGGAGCGGGTGACAACAAAAATAGGATTAACCCTTTTAACCTGAATTTTTTTTCTCCTAGACACTTAAATCTTACTGTGTTTGCCAACTGGCTTGTTTAAAACCAATGGGCTGCTCCTTAATACGCAGACATTTTTTTGTTGTTACAGATGTTGTTCTTGTGTTCAGTGTGACAAGCTCTATCATAGATTACCTCTCCCTGTGGCTAAGTGTAGCTTTCTTTCCCACAAGAGCCTTTCATGCTTAATTTTCATTCAATCCTTCTCATTTATTCATTAAAAACTGGCAGTGGACTTAATGGGGCTGTTGCTCCATCAGTTATCATTTAAGTTTAACAGCAATTTACAACAGGTTCAGTTAAATTGGTGCTACAAAAGCTATTAGTAGCTAAAATCCAGCTCTGGGAGTTAGCCTCAAACAGTAAAGTGATAAAATTAAGTAATAAATTACCCTCACTCTGGCTTTAAATATTATGGACACATTTCAAATTAAACTATGGAACATAACATTAGAGTAGCCTATAAAACATTATACATGGGCAAAGACATCATGCATTACAATGCTGAAATGAGCTGAGCAGTACGTAGATGCTTCTCTCAAATGCAGATTTAGATTCTGTGCCCTCAAATCAGGGTTAAATGATGTGGGCGTCAGGTTAAACTCAGTCATCTGATACATCCTGATCTAAGTGGTTTCTACAATGAAGGCCAACTAGCAGTTAAGCCATAGACCACCTCCTGCAGATAAAGAAAACAGCTTTAAGAGACACCAGGTTACATTTCAGACAAAGTTAAAGAGGACTGTCCTCATTGTTCAGTTTCAGCAACTAGTGGTTACATTTTCCTGCTAGCAGTAAAACAAGCACATTGTTTTATTGCCATTAAAAAAAGAAATTTTAGAGACTGGTTGGTTAGGTGTATAAATCTTGGGACTTTAACTCTTAGCTCATGTCCTGTCTCCTGCCAATGGAGTTTAGATTCAGATATTGAAAACATGAGAACTGCATGTAGTAGGGTTGCAGTGGTATACCATGAACTATATTCCATGATATGGAAATTGACAGTTATCATACCGTATATATTTGCATGTCCACAGTATTTAAAAATGCAACTGCATGGAGAATCTCACCTGCACATGTGCACATCTCTTTTGCTCCTCAACTGCTTGTAAGACTTTTTACACATACTTTAATTTTGAAAAATGATTTCAAGTTTCAATTACAAAAGAAATTGTTTAGTTTAGTTTTTCATTCCATCATTACAGTCATTATAGGCTCATTATAAGTGGCAATAATATGAATATTTTTGTAATACTGTATGCCATGGTACTGATATTTTCTGAGACAGTGTCAGTGTGTCAGAATTCTCAGGCGCGCACACACACACACACACACACACACACACACACACACACACACACACACACACACACATACACACACACACACATACATGCAAAAACAAACATTTCAGTTCATTCTAATCATTAAATCAGCCCAAATCACATTACAGTGCACACAATGTTGGTGTCCTCGTGGAAGTGCCGTCTGGGAGCACCCACTGTCCTTCTGCTGTTCCCATTCAGTCAGTGTGCTGCGGAATAAAGGGAGGCACTGTTAAATGCTGTCTGCCACTTGTACCTGACATGACAGATGATCTGCATGCTATGCCATCACTCTCACAGCATGGCAGCCAACAGATCGACAGACATCTCTACAAGGACAATAAAAACAACTGCACACATGCATGCAGGAATATATATATATATATATATATATATATATATATGCAGTGCTATATATACCCCATTATTGCATTCCCCATGCCCCCTCAATTTAAATATAGGGTACTCTGAAAGGTACGTGTGTGTCCATCTCAGGCTGTTTGTGGTGGCTCTCAGTCCCTTTCAGGTAGCCTGGCTGGCAGGGTGAGGAGAATGAGAGAGGCTTATCGTGTAGTCAGATGCACTCTGAGGGTGACAACATGTTCCTGCTGTCCCTGGTCACCCCACCGGAGAGCAGAGTGGGCTGTGGCTCCATCCCTACAGACAGCAAAATGTCAGGGCTCCCATCATCAGTACACTGAACTCTCAGCACCACAACAAGTTAGGTGTGAGCTATTCTGCTGCCTCTTTTCCTCTGTGTTTTCAGTATGTTTCTGCTATGCTAGGCCTCATTTTTTTAGTCTACTTCCTTGTGGTGTGAACAGCTCGAATATTCCCTGGTGGTCACATAATTATATGAACACACATACAAGCTCTGGCAACATTTTTTCTATAGATTGTGTTAGAAGGAATTTGTCACATGTCGAAAAGATTGATCCATCCAAAAAAAAAAAAAAAAAAAGTTAGGGCATCAGCAGTTTCCATCTTGTTCTTAAAATATTTAATTGCTTTAAGAGCATTAGTAAACATAAACTGGACTTTTTACAATATATTTCTGGTTCACCACATTGCCAGTTCAGCTTTTGATGTGTACTTATCTAAGGAAATAAAACAGTTTCTATCTCCTGTAACACCTGGGAATATCACCTTCACATCACCACTGCTAGGTTGCTGCATTTTGCTTTCATTTTATTTCAAGACAGGTGGTACACCACCACACAGCGTGAGTCAGTGATTTGGGATGCTCGCAGAGATATAAGATTGTTTAATGCCTTTGAAATGTCCGCCTAACATCCTGCACTCGCCCAACTGTATTTATAGAACTATGTTCTTCTATGTCAGGGTCCCAGTGAATAATAAAACACAGTAAATGGATCCCTGCTATGTTTAGGTGGCCTGACCTCCATTAGGAGGCAACCGCAAGAGTGAAAAGGAGAAATCATGTGCATTTACTCCACACATTCATGCACACACACACACACACACACACACACACACACGCAAACATGTGCATGTCAAACCACAGTCTGTGTGTACATATAAAAACACTCAGAGGGATTTCTACACAGCTCTTTGAAATTCTGCACACTGAGCAATTTCCTTATCCCAAAACATTGTAGTGGGTCAGTCACAAAAACATTTACCCTAGAAGTGTCCTCAAACACTATCTGACTGAAAGCCACTGGATGTTTTCCACCAGGAAATTGGTTTATTTAGAAAAACAAAAATACCATGCTCTGATTTGTTTTCTCTCTTTTTCTGTTGGAATATGATTTTCCCTTCATATTTAGAGAGACGCATTTCCACAGTGAGGGTACAGTACAGCAGCTGCTGTTAATCTTAACAATCCCCACACTCCTATAACAAGTCAGGCTTACTCAAACAGGTGGCAGCAGTCGCTGTGTTCTGCCAGAATGACGTCCAGAGGTCTTAAACTGCATTCTGTTTTGTTGTTCTTTCTGCAAAGATGTTGAGGAGCTCTCCTCTGGCACTACTTTTCTATTTCTCTCACTCCGTTTCCTCACTGTCATTCATACAGCACTGTCAAAGGGCTGGCTGAGATTTTTCTGTAAGGTTGGATTTTTGTCAAACCCCCACCTCTGTGGCTTGTGCTGTTTTTTCCTGGTGCTGACAAATACCCAGCTGTTCAGTTCAGAGCACATTTATTTTTATTAGCCCAGCTACTGTATGGCTCTCGGGATGGCAATGCCACTTTTTCTGCTTAATCAAGTCAAAGTCCATTTGTCTAATACTGTGGTTTATGACCGAATACCTGCATGATGAAGTACATGCCCGTCAACCTCAGCTGGAACCGTGCTTTGTGCTAATTAGTAAATGTTACAGTGCTAACATGCTAAGATAGGATGGTGAACGTGGTAAACATACCTGCTTAATATGAGCAGCTCAAAGCACCTAGCAAATCTATAGAACCACTAGCATGGCTGAAGACTCTTAGTCATGGTGTTATGCTATTGCAACTTGTTTCTACATGTGCCAACCATGAAATATCACTTTAAATAGTATATTAAAGGTAGTCTATACTATGCAGGGTTTTTCTAATGAACAATGTATGGACTCATACAGATGTCATCGCTCTAAATCATCACTTATAACCCCAGTGTGTGGTGTACCGTTAAAAAACGGTAGAAACCAACTGAGGAGGGATCCCTCTTCTATCTATAGCAAGTCTTCAGTTGGCTTTCACTTTCACTGGTGAAACTGTTTACAAACAGCAACCTCTGGAACTTTAAATGAAAAAATCTGTTTGTTTTTTTATATATAATTTAACCATTTGCTGTGAAACACATATATTTAAAATTACCATTAATCAAGGGATTCCATATAATGTGTAAGAAGCATCATATGTATGCAGTTACTTGCATTGGCATTGGTTTTACATGGTACTTTTGTTAGGTTACAGTTGCCACACTATAGCCCTTTTTAAACGGGAATTGTGCAGATTTGCAGGAAAGCCCAATCAGCCTTCTTTCAGCATTGGCAGTATAAAAACAAAATTGGGGAGTGTGGCAAAATGCCACCTACTTACTTTTGTTTATACAGAGTGCGCCTTTTTCGGGGCAATGGGGGGCGTGAGCAAGTATCAAAACGTGTAGCTCAGTGTGTGACGTAAACAGTGATGTGGGAGGGAAGCCGCAGCTAGTCAGTCCTTCGGCGATTCTCTCATAAGTTGGCCCGTTCTTCATCGTCCTTGTCATCTTTCAGTTAATGGCCTCTTTGTTTGCGAGGGCAAGGAGGGCGCGCAATTCCTTGTCTCCTCAGTTGCTCATCTTTACAGTGTCTTTCAGGTTTGCGTTTCCCGTTGCGGAGGGCCACCTCTGTCTTTCAAAACTAAAAGGGTTCCACCAATATGACTACCCTACGAGGTGGAAAATTGGGCACCTCGGATCAACCAATCTGGCTCTTTGTGTCTAAACGCTCGCAGCTTGCCGGCAAAACAGCCCAACATTCATGGAAAATCTGGCAGTGTAAAAGGGGCTAAAGTGACAACAAATAAGTTACCTCACTCAAGAAGGCTCTGATTTTTACTATAGTGAACTAAATAAAAACCTGTGTCAGCCTGGAGCCTTAATTATATGCTATGCCTCTGAAAATTGTTACTATTTGTGATAGTATTCTGTGATTCATAGAAAAAAAAGCTGCAGAAATGCAAGAACACTGACACTGTCCTTTAAATGTGAAAAGACGTACTATGTGCGGTTGAGTCATCGCAGATGATACAAATAGCAAAACAAAGGCAAGGATTTGCAGCTGTTACTGAGAGAAACAGATTATCTTAATTCATCTCTGATAGACCCTGTCAAACGCTGGGAGCACACTTACATCCTATTAGTAAGCAGCGGAGCCTGAGGGATGCAACAAATTGACAGGCTATCTAGTATTTATAATATTAAGGAACATGGCAATATGAACAACAATTGTCATTACCTATGTTTGCGTTTCCTCCTTTGAAGTTTTTCTTGTCCTCTTGGGCTTTCAGTCTTAACATGAGCACACACAGTGGTGGCAAGGTCTGTCTAAATATAACTCCACTTGACAACAAGCTGGAACAGTAGATACCCTTTTACTTTGAAGAATTCCAATTACTGTCACTGTTTCCTCAGTGTGTGTGTGTGCTCATATGGGTCTGTGTGTGCAGTAGACATGAAACTGAGATGTGTGTCTGTGTATACTGTATATTTATGTATGGATGTGTTAAGTACGACGTGCTCTTGTAAAATGTAACCTGAGCACATTACAACACACGTGTCTGCCACATAGCAGCGTGTGTAATTCTGCAGTATTTTACAGTAATTATTTATTCAAGTGATGTAAAGGCTGTCCACAGAGTTGACCATCATCGTCTTCTGTTTTGCTTCCATAATGCATCACTAATGGTTTTTAGTCACGCTCTCAGAAAGAAAATACAACAACAACAAAAAAAGCTGTGCCCAGGTCTGCTCCATTTAAGTTTCTTTTATTGCAACGTGGAACATCAGTGATTGTAGTAGCATCAATGGGGATATCAAGGTATAACAGTACCTTGCACTTCATCACAAGCATGTCTCAAAGGACTTAGAAGAGAAAAAGCCATTTTAGATCTAACTAATCATCAATAAAATGATAAACGGTACATCATCCAACAAAGCAAACACAGGGAAGCGAAGAAAAACTACAAGACTCTCAAGAAAATCTCATGAGGAAAGAAATGGAAGACACCTGGTATGTGCCAGGTTGTCTTTATCTGTGTGGCTTTGTTCTTTGAAGCAGACGGTATGTACCTGTACTGATGACTAGAATTTTACTCAACTTGACATGACATGGGCCAGAGGACTTTTTAGAACAGGCTGTGTCATCCTGTAGAGCAGCAGTTCATTGTAGAGCCGGGAGTTATTTCCTTCAACACACTGTGAATCAACCATGAAATCAATAGACATCAGCTGCAACAAGGAAGTGAAAGGGCAGTAATTACTTGCTGTAGACTAGCCAGCTTGCAGTAAAAATGGATATCCTACCCTGGTTAGATATGTAGTATCCTTTCTTCCTCATGGCCCTGCTCTTGACATTGGTTTTGCGTGGCAGATCTGTGTGGCCAAGTTAAAGGTGGGTGGGTAACTCATCCAAGCTCAGTGGGCCAGCACACCTCACAGAACGCCCCTCATGGTGGATCTATGGAGCATCCAAGATATATCACCCTTAACACAAAAGAGCCAATCTGGATTCAATTACAAAGCCAGAGGAGAGGGCTATTTATATCCAAACTCTCAGGCCTGCAAGACGGACGAGGTCACAGTACAGTTTGTAATTAACAGTTCACCCTCATTGACCTTAGAGTTGTGATTTACAGTACACAACACAAATAGCTTCATGTCAAGCTGCCGTCTGGCATGGTTGGGAGGTTACATATGTATAGGTTATTAATATTAGTAGTGTATGCTTGCTTCCACTACACATGCACAACACCCACAAGACCCTGATGTTAAAACAGACATGTGATGAGTCACACAGTGGGTCCCATCACCAGCTGCTCATACAGACAAACAACGTCAACGTAGTGTATAGTAATTTAAAGACAAACAGTAAAGCAAACATTGTGAATGTAAATAAAATGAATTTAAGTGTAATTAAAGTGCTTGTGTTCCTTTACAATATGTGTACACATGATAATAACTAGCAAACCATAATAATTAATAATAATTCAACCATGATAAATTTAATCATATAGACTTTTAATGTATTCTCATACCAGCCATGGCTGGTATGATATCCTACAAGTTAGCGCCCCATGAATGACATTACATATTCAGCATAAAGTTATGTACTTAAAGTAAAATTATGTAGGTTAGCTAAACTTTTAGGTTTAGGCACATGTTGCATAGGTTAGGTTTAGGAAGAGAAACATGATGACGACGTACCGTAAAATGAGCCGAAGTTCAATCAAAGTGCACATGGTTCCGAAGACCGGTCTCCTGTGGGAAAGTTGTGTGTTTTGTGACCCATTATCCACTCCAACCTGCCTCCTTACGGGGACCGCTTCCTTCTTCACTCCTGTCAGTGCAATGGTCACATGATCAAAGCCATACCAAATGCGTGGGTTATACACAAACTATTACGTGGTACCATGATTGCGTGGGATATGTATGATTTTTGTTGCACTGCTTTTCATAGGAAACGTATGAACAGTGCATGAGAACGCCCTGACACTATAGAGGTTACACATAAATGTCACAATAGGACATTGATGTTAACTTGGACAAATTAATGAGTCTAAGAGTTTGATTTATAGAAAATGGATTATGTTTGTACCATTTTTATTTTGTTGGATGACTGTAATAGACATAGATAGTGTGTGCTTTGGAAAGGGGCCTGGTGCCTGTTGCATCTTATTTTTTGAAGTCTTGGCAAAACAGAAGCTCTCCTTTGTAATGTGCTTTGCTAGACAGCTGGGTTTTAAACAGAGGGCCCATATTGACCAAAAAAATTACTGTTTGGTAATTTAAATTTTAATTTTATTGTTTTTTTTTCTCCCCAGATTAAGATATATCTGAAAATACACATTAACATGAATTCAACGAATTATCAGCAAAGTCAAATTGGCCACTTTTTAAAAAAAAAAGAAACAACAAAAAACAAACAAAAACATTTAATTTACAGTATACAACACTGATGCTAGCCTGCTAACTGTTAGCTAGCAATCATGTTAGCTAGCTAACACCAAATCACAGCACAGCACCTGTCCATAACAAGCATGATGTATAAACATATGAATCTGCCACAAGTATTATTTTAATAGCTTAGTATTGTATGCACCATAAATTGATATGGTTATTTATGGCACTTTAGGACCAGTTTAATATGCAACTCAGTTTTATACAATCTATGTAGTAGGGGGTCCCTGCTCTTTCTCTTTCAGTAAAGGGGCCCATGGCCTGAAAAACGTTGAAGACTCCTGCTCTACAGCATGCACTGTATAATGCAATGTGATGTACATATTAGGGCTCAGGCAAATACTCGGATGAAACAAGTACCTGGTACGCATATTGTACTTTTTTAAGCATGAGTGTCATCCGAGTAAAATGGGTCAATATCTGTACTAGTGATAAAGTAAAATCCTTATTTTGGTAGCTGTGTTCATTCTCTTTCTCTTGTGACCAAACATGATCTGAAGCTTAATTCTGGGGCTGTTCTGTAGTTAGTTTTAAAATAAAAAAATGAATATAGCAACTTCTGATAAACTTATATTATGTCTGGCCTGACTTGTAGTGTTGCCCTCTGTCTGATGTTAACAACAGTCAGCTAGAGAATTTTATTATATTCTGACTACAGCATTCTCTCTTTAACCGTCCCATCTCTGCCTTTCTCCATTTCTCTCTCCATTAAGGTTTTACTGGGACTTGACCATGCTGCTGCTGATGGTGGGCAACCTCATCATCATCCCCGTAGGCATCACATTCTTCAAGGATGAGCACACGCCCCCCTGGATTGTGTTCAACGTGGTCTCCGACACCTTCTTCCTCATGGACCTGGTCCTCAACTTCAGGACGGGTATCGTCAAGGAGGACAACACGGAGATCATCCTGGATCCGCAACAGATCAAGATCAAGTACTTGCGGAGTTGGTTTGTGGTAGACTTCATCTCCTCCATCCCTGTGGACTACATCTTCCTCATTGTGGAGACGCGCATCGACTCTGATTTCTACAAGACGGCGCGCGCCTTGCGGATTGTCCGCTTCACTAAGATCCTCAGCTTGCTGCGACTCCTGCGCCTCTCTAGACTCATTCGCTACATCCACCAATGGGAGGAGGTAGGAAAGTGCACCTCAGTGTGTTTAATGTATGTGTTGTGCTGAATCTTGCCCACTTTTCTGTATGATGTGTATGATGCTACCCATTATGTACTGTAGGTGCTATCTTGAGCTGGCCTTGGAAAAGTGGAATCATGTGGACAAGTGGATTCACACAGAGAGAAAAAGACAGAGATTCAGAGAAAATACCAGGGAAATTACAATGATTGACAATCATACAAGCATTCTATTTGATGAGGCTAGTCAAACACATAGGGCTTCACTCCTTAAATCCATTTATAATCCAAATGGTATTCCCATGCTGGGGAATTACTGCAAGTGTGTTTGCAGAACTCTGTACCTTCCCTTTCCCCCTGGGAAGGAAATATGGATAGATGCTGTTTCTGATTACATCCACCCTTGAAAGGAGTGAAGAGGCTCTTTTGCTGAACCCCAGTCACCAATAAGTTGATGAGGCCGGGATGTTGATTAGCATTTTCTCTCTGTGTGCCATTCCAGCTAGCAATGGGACCACAGAGCTCAGAGAGGCATTGCTGCGACACACGCATGATTATAATTGCGGCAATAATTAGAAAAGTTCCCATTGCTCTCACTGGATGGATCTTGTTGTTTAGTCTCAGAGGTAAAAGGTGCAAAGTGAAGCATCAGAGTCTCAGCATGGAGTCAACAAGAATACACTCCATAGAGAATAATATGGGACAGTCAGGGCTGCTCTGCTGGTCAGTCACAAAATAAGAGAAAACACTGGGTAATTTAATAAATGCAAGCCACGAGTAGGACTACTTCTTGGAGGCTCAGTGCTTCATAATAAACTGCTGTTTGTCATTCCACAGATCCTCCCTAACAATAACCAAAGCCCCCCTACAAGCTTGTATTTCTCAGAGACAATGGCAGTGCAGGGTGGAGGCTTTAGTTCAGGGTTTAGTGTCTCGATGAAGAGTGCTTTGACATAACAAGTGAGTATGGTCATAATACAGATGTTATACTGCTCTGCTGCAGTTCACAGTGTTGTTGATGTCAGGGATCAAAGCAACGTTTTCAGTTACTAGTCAGTTTGTATACCTCCACACCCAGAGGCCATTTAATAGATGGGTTGTGCACTTAACGTAAGCCGACCATATATCTCATTTATTACCCAGTGATGATATTTGTGCCTGGATACATTTCACCCCATCACTAAATTAATTTTTTCAATTTACATCAAGGCAAGACATGAAAAGTTATTTTGATGCTGTTTCATATTCTCGCTATTATAGATTTGGATGCTGTTTTGTTTTTGTTTTTTGCTTATATTTTCTAAATCTACCTCAGTTTTGGCATTTATAGTATTGGAAAAATACACATTGTTACTAGTAAACATTTGAAAGGTTCAGTTTCAGTTCACATAAAAAACAAAACTGTTACTCAGGAGAGAGAGCGTTAGGGTTGTGTACCGTTCACATTTGTACTGATACCAGCACCAGCAGCTCTGCAGAGCTCTGTTGCTGACTTCCAGTTTGGGGCGTTTCCCAGCATTTCACTTCTTGTCTAAATGTGGTGTTCTCACCCAGATGTGCTCTCATGTATCGGCGCACAAATGGAATTAATCTTTATCGGTAATCAGTAGTACCAACCGACTTCGGTCAGTACCGTTAGAAGTATTGAGTTAGTTGTCTACCATTCGCAAAGTTGGCGGTTTGACCCGTGGCCCTTGCACTCTACATGTCAAAGTGTCCTTGGGCAGGATACTGAACCCCAAATTTAACCCGTTGGCTATGCCATCAGGGTGTGAGTGCACATGATTGTTTATTTGATGAGCAGGTGGCACATTGTATGGTAGCCACAGTTACCTGTGTATGAATGCGTTGGGTGGTCGCTAGAAAAGCACTATATAAATGACGTCCTTTTACCATTCAGTTTGTATAGAGTATACTTGCTTCAGGACAATACATTGGAAAACAGACATCAACAGAACAGTCATTGGCCACGTTTCCCAGATCGCTCTTAGCGCAAAGAGCTTCTTAAGAACGCTCTTAAGCCTCCCGTGAAAGAAAAACGCATTTCCCAGATCGCTCTTAGCTTCAGAAGATCTTTCACTAAGGAGTTGTAAGATCGAGCTGACCCACTCTTAACAGCCTTCTTAGCGACCAAACGCTCACAGCTCCAGCCACGGCAGGCACATTAATATGACACTAAGCAAGGAGACGTTAAAACAGTGTATATATTTTGTTCTATTTTATACTTCAGGTTTATATTGTTTAGCATTAATTCATTCTGCAGGGAAACACGTGTCCTGACTGTGCATATTGAATCTTGAATCTATATGTTTTATGAAGACCCTGTGTGCGCTCAAAGCTGTGGCACAAGTTACACACCGAAATCTGGCGGAAGAAAAATAAGAATAAGAAAAATAAGAATGAGGAATAACAAGTGTGTTCCTGTATGTGCTGTACACATCAGGCTGGAAGAGGCACATGTGTCATGCTTGAGGCGCACATTACGCACACTTTACAATGTTACAGTTTCATTTAGCAGACGCTTTTATCCAAAGCGACGTACATCTGAGTGTTAATACAACAAAAGCAAGATCTAGTTAGAAGAAAACATCATGATTAAGTGCCCAAAAGCAAAGTTTGAGTCCGATAGGACGTAGGTGCCAATGTAAAACATCTGCAGTCTGTTCAGTCAAATGCAAAAGTGTTTGCTTTACATATGTCATGAGTAGTCTTTAGGAATAAATCATGAAATTATATCAATTCCCTGGGACCATCTGTGTGTAGATTTGACACCCTTACTTTATAATGTGCAATGATTCACACAACACATGGCTGAAAAGGAAACCAAGTTTATTCAAACATAAGATAGCCTAAAGCAGCACCTGGGACCCCTCCCATCACATGGGTTCTGCATCACCTGCAATGAAGGGAGGTTGTGCAGGTGCAGGTGGTAATAGAGGGCCGCCGGGTGAGGCCACCCCGCATGCGGATGCTGGGCCTTGAGCTTGAGAGTGTGCAGGGGACGTCTTCGTCAGGCAGGCTGATGCTGAGGGGCAGGTTGGTTGGTTGAGCTGCTCTGGCCCCGCTCCCAGATGGCTCATCCTCACCCGAGTCACTGTGGGACGAGAGGCCCTCGTCCCCCAGGACATCTATCCCCTCCTCGATGCCCTCAGAGGCGGTCTTGCCAATTATTGACATGACCCTCTCCTCGTCAGGGGTGAGGGTAGTGTCGCCAGGTCCGCCACCACCTGTGCCCTGGCTCTCTCGCCTGGCACTTACAGTCCTCTTTTTCGTTTGGCTCTGAAACTCCTGCCACTTCTTTCTCACCGCCACCCAGTCTCACAGGCCGTAGGGGCTGGAGGCTGCCATTGTTTTCAGCGATGGCGTGCCAAATGTGGTTCTTGGCCACTATTTTTTTTTCCCTTTTGTTCCGCCGAAGAGTGTGTCCCGCTGCTGCCATACTTCATCCACCAGGATGGTCATCTCCTCTGGAGTGAATGCAGGTGACCGGTTGGCCCGCTTGCGCCCTGCTTCTGCCATTCTGTCTTAATGTGTGCACCTATACCCACAGGTCATTTTATATCTGCATAAATGGATTAGTGCGTTAGGTAGCAGCGCTGTGTGTGACTTATACGCTGATGAAGTGGTGGGTGATTGATGTGCCTGACATCGATTGATTTAGTTTCAGCACCGCGGCAGTGGTCAGCTCCTGTTAAGAGCGTCTTAAAGAGCAATCTTAAGAGCGATCTTAAGAAGGGCATTAAGAAGGCATCTGGGAAACACTCCTATCTTAGCGACCCTTCTTACCAAAGACGTTCTTAACTGAGCTCTTAAGTCCTAAGATCACTCTTAACTGGGAAACGCGGCCAATTTAATTTGAATCTTTTTATTTGAGGCCTTTAATTGGGTTTCTGAAACACACACAAGTACATCATTTTGGTTCTTACAGACATATACTATACAGGCAAACCTTAAAATGATCATGAAACAATGAATTAGATGAAGAACATTTTCAGATCCTTGGCTGGTTGTGTGGACATTTGTCTTAATTTCACATTCACATACTAGCGACACTGTGTTGTTATCCATTAATTAGCATGTTTGCACACTGTTGTCAAAATACAGCACCACTCAGTGAGTCAGTGGGTGTGTTCACCTGAGTGCATGGCATTACATGGACAATTGGAAAGGTTGAATAGCAAGCTGATTGCCAATCAAACCACAATATCCCCAGACCTGCCCACAGGCATTCTGAAAAGTTTCTGGTTTTCAAATATTCAGCTGGCACTCTTTGTAGAACAGTGTCTATAAGTGTGGCAACATTAATCATGCAAGCCCTCTGTGATGCCATTTCAAAGAGAGGAAAAGTTCAAATAAATCACTGGGGGAGAATCCCTTTGCCACCTTGTGCCTCCATGCACGCCTGCTGCTGTACTTCTGAGCCCAAAATGAAAGCAGGGATACATGCAGTTGAGGCCAGCCTTCATTTGAAAAGGGTGGACAAACTGACAGCGAGCTGTCACATGTTGAGGCTGTGCAATGAGGCAACAAAGAAAGGAGAGGAGAGAGGAGGAAATGATATAAGGAACTAAAAGGAAGGGGGAAAAAGTAAGACAGAAAAAGCAGTGTGGCCTTGCCTGCTGAACTTCCTTATAGACTCTATTGTTAAGTTGTGATGTACCACCGCCCCAGACTAGTCCTGTATTTTAGAAGGAAAGCAAGACAGGAAGATACGGAGAAAAAATAGAGCAACAATTCAAATTCATGTCATCACAAAAACACTACAAAAGACTTTGCAGGACAGTGATGACTTCAGCAGCTAAAAACCACCGAAACAATGGGACAAAGAGAGGGCACATTACACGCACGGAGCCAGCTGCCATTTACATGTTTTATGCCGGTGTGTGTGTGTGTGTGTGTGTGTGTGTGTGCGTGTGTGAGGTTTGCTGATGAATGCTAGTTAGGCAGACAGAGTGAAAGGCCAGCTTTGCCTCAGTGCCAGAGTACTCCAGATGCAACCTCACAGAAATGTCATCTGTCACTGCAGAATAACTTGTCGCCAAGATCTCACCACCTGACTGGCTTTTTGACTTTTCCTATTGACAACTACACTTCAGACAATGCTTTGATTTTATGCAAACCAGCTGAACCAATGGTGTCACAACGCTAATCCAACTCATATTAGCCTTAGTAATAAGCAATATGACAATGTCGTTAATATAATATTATGTTGAACGGACTAATGGAGCCACTGGTGTGTGGGAGGGGGTAGAGTGGCATATGCTGTGTTTGTTTGCTTGGAAGTTTGTGTTTTTTGGGGTGACGAGAGGACACATAACAGAGTTAGTGTCACGAGAAAACTGACACTGCACCAATATCACAACATTTTGGATTTGATTGTGACAAAAGAGGTATTTTTACTGGCAGCAGGCGTCATTTTGAGCTGAACTTTGCCGAATGCCGTGTTTGGATTTATTACTGTCACTTGCTTTGTCCTTGACCATTGCTAATAACAGGTTAGACTAATTGCTGTTGGCTATATTGTATGTGTTTTCTAGTAAATATCACGTTCTCACACATGTTTTGTGTTTAAAAAGTAATCTTCCAAAGTAGAAAGATAACAAGTATGCTACACACTCATCTTTTGGGTGGTTACATCTTAAGTCTGATCTTGAGCGCACTAATATTTTTTGTGGTTTGTTTACATGAGTAAAAGAAGTACTTTTTTGGGCATTTTACCTGTTATTGATAGTACAGTTTAGGTTAGACAGGAAAGATGGGGGAGGGAACCTGCACTGCTGCAAAGGCCTTAGCCTACATGGGTCGCACACGATTCAGTTAGAGTTAGACAGAAAGCTCCAATGTTACATGATAATACTTAATAGTCAGCCGCTAGTTTTCTGTCGGGACACAGTGTTGTTTCACTCAGGAGCAGCTGTCGAGTCAAATCGGACACCTTGTGGTAATTCGGTGTACCGGTCTGGTCCAGTGTTTGGCTCAATATTAAATGGTTTGAAAATTTTCACACGGGCCCAACCCTTCTTAACATTAGTATGAGTATTAGCATATTGAGTCTTGGAGAGAAAATGGAACTACACAGTAATTCTATTGTCATACTTATACTGCCCTTGCCTGGGTCTTCACCTTGGGATCCGCCTACTCCACTGAGCTGACTGATTCATCTGGCAACATGACATTAAACAGCAGTTTCTCTGTTAAAATAAAAAATGATCCAATGAGCACCACGGGGAATTAACGATTTGTCAAACACCATGGGCGAGATTAACACTTTTGTCAAGCTTTTGTCAAGCAATGAGCTGGAGCCAATGAGAAGTAATAACACCAATGTCAAAGGCTATGGACAACATAGATGCTGCTATTGAAACTGTTCTAAATCCACAAATCTTCTCATTGTTGTCCAACATTGTAGTTAGTCTTGTCTTTGTGTATGTTGTCATGGCCTGGTATCAGTGTGGACTTAAAATGACGTTAGACTCAGATATGTTGGTCTCTAGTGACTGTTCAGGGAAGAGCAGGATGCAGTGTCAGACTGAAGATGTAAACAGAGTGTAACAAGTGGACAATTCTGATATCAGGCAAATACTGTCCTCAAATGTTTTTATTCTATTATTTTCCAAAAGATAAATATACAGTTATACACTGAAAACCGAAATGACTGTAGAAGGTAATTAATTTTCTGTTTCTCACAGAATGGAGGCATGATCCCTGTGACGACACTGCACTTTAGATTCATTTCCTGTATTTGTGTCACGTGGGTTTCGCCACAGCCCTGCCTCTTTAGGAGACTAGCAGCGGCCATGAGTCTATTCATTTCGATGGGAAAAGTGAATGTGTGTACAGATTATGACCGATTCTTTCGCGATATAGTGACAGAAGTAAATATTGGACCCATTTTTCACAAGCCACATATCTTCTGAACATTCTGACACTAAAATGACATTTTTCAGAAAAAGAAGCGA
Organism: Epinephelus moara; assembly: GCF_006386435.1. NCBI lineage: Eukaryota > Metazoa > Chordata > Actinopteri > Perciformes > Serranidae > Epinephelus > Epinephelus moara. The sequence goes on along the minus strand of NC_065506.1, from coordinate 16,330,117 downwards.
AAATTAACTTTGTTCGAGACCTCTGTCTCAGTAACACACTCTCACAAGATCTAGCATCACAGAATTTCTTCCGTCTGTGGTGCTGAACTGCTGTTCCAGTTTCACTGCAGTGCTACTTACCTCACTTTTCAACTGGAGAAACAGAAATTAAAATAGACTTATATATGAAGCAATGAATCAGAAGTTAAAATCAAAATAAAACTTGTGTTTATTTGCCTAATATTGTTGTCATTGTTATTGTTTAACTGTTTCAGAAGGGGGAACAGAAAGTGTGATCAGACTGATATGATTTTGTACTGAATTGATATCAGACATTAAGTTAGTAGATAAAAACAAGTGTCAAAACAAGTTGCAAGCATTCAATGTGACTGTATATATAGTGTTGTATTGTTTTGAATCTGCTTTCATCCATCCACACAACATTTCGTCAACAGCCTATGGGATTTTTCCATGAATTTTTGATTATTGTAGAAAATAATCTCTGTGGCAAACAAACATTTGTGATGCTTACACATTTAGTCTAGCAAGATAATCTTCATAAATAAACAACACGATTTTTGTAGCCTAAATGCAATCACCAGAAGTAAGAAGCTAAAATTAGGCTTTAAACAAACTACACCATGGTCACATGAATTAACATTTTCGCTACAATGAGGCTGTAAAGCCATGTTTGACGAAATGATGTCCTGTAGACTCATTAAGCCGCTTGTTAGCAATCGCCTTTTTTAAGACACATGAAAGTTTCAAAATTACACAAGTGGGGTATTCACTGACAGATTTTATGTCGTAAAACATAACTATTTTACCACCATTAACAGTGTCAGTATAGCAAGCGCACAATGTTTCCACAGCAACGTGTTCTACCAGCAACACGGTGTTACCAGCTGTAATTGCCGAATGAGCTGAGGTGCTAGCTAACTAATGTTAGCTCCCTCCTGAACTGGGTGGTGTGCATTGCAGACCGACAACCAGTGGTGACTGGATGTTGGGCAGTGGGCACACATTAACATGGCTGGCCAGCTGTCTGTCAGCAAAGCCAAGAGAAAATGAAATAAAAGGCAAAACATTTACATCACAAAACAATAAAAATTTCCCCACCTCCAACTCGATGGCGCTTTGAAATGCAGCACTAAGGCTCACTGAGTCAAAGGGGTGTCGGATTAAAAGGAAAGGCCTCCTGTATATCATGTCTTTCTTTTCTTCTCAAAAATGAACGGGTTACGTAAATGTTAATGGATGTCAGCTTTTCGCAAGCAAAATTAACCAAAGCTGACATCCCTATACAGAGCATATCAGCAACATGTTCACTGACAATGTATTTAATTTGTTTTCCATCACAGTAAAAAGTTTTGCAATACACCGTCCACTCATAGTGACTACAGCATAATCCAACATTAATTATGAAGTTATATAGTTATGAAAACAGTTTAGTAAGATACAAACATCCTTTTGAGGAGACAGGGTTCATTCGCTGTAGACCTGTGATGGCTTGATGTCCTCCACAAGGCAAAGCTTATTTATTTATTTTACTCATATTTCACAAGAATCTGCAAGCTATAAATAATCCTGCACAGATTCATTTTGGAGTGTTTTTGTTTGAGTTTCATTTCCTCCTCAGTAAGAAGTCACACAGAGGACACTTCTTCCGGGAAGTGTTGAATACAGCTCAGTGAACTGTACTGCATGGTTTAATGCCTCGTAGAGTGATACTGTTGGGAGCAAATTTTAAAATTAGAATCTTTTTTCATGTACTCTCTGCGGCGAGTAAAGATTTTCAGGAATTCAGAACAAGACAAAGGAACAATAAAATAAAATGTCAGATAAAAGATGGAGAAGCAATTCCTACCAAAACCAGGGACAAAACAAGCTGATATGTGGTGCAGGTGAAATGTCAAAGGGAGGTCATCAGAGATTTCAGGAGTGGGCATAAGACTGTTTTGAAGTTGTCAAAAATAGATTCACAAACTCATAGTAGTATAATTACTATAGCAGCCGTATAGAAACCTTTGTCAAAGGGTGACTAAGCCAATCATTCGCTTCACATCCTCACTCTAAAAATTGCACCAGTGTGACCTGCACTTTCACAGCAATAGGCCGGTCAGCACGTCATAAATCTGTTTCATAATCCTTTGGGGACAGTTAGCTAACCCTCACATGTAGTATCGTCCTCGGTCAGAGTGTCACTATTTTATAAGTGAAATAACAACATGGCTGAGAGACATAAAGGTGCTGAATCTACTGATGTCTCCTCAGAGCCACAAGAAAGATTTTTGCTTCCCTTAGCTGTGGTTTTATGAAACTGCTTGACAGGTCAAGGAAGTAAATCATAATCTGACATGCACACGTGAACGTAAATATTTGGAAAATACTTAATCACTGAGTGCATTGCTGTCGGTATATAATTCATGTATATGTATTCATGTCGAGTGTGTTTTCCTGCATTTGAGTACATGCGTGCTTTTGCTGCCTTTGTTGACATGGACTATAATTGCATGTGCTTAGGAGAGCATACTGTGCTAGTAGCCTGAAGCTTAGACATGTTGGCACATAAACACAAATTGCTGAAGTGTCCTTGAGTGCGATGCTTGACCCCCAAACTGCTTCAGTGGGGCTTCCCAGAGGACAACACAGGGGATTTTGGGTCAAAGCAGAGCTACATTCTTTAATGAATTGCCGTCAGACATACAACAGCTCAATGAAGTGATTTTTGAGAATAAGTATAGCTACTCTAATAACTTCATATCAAACTGTTAAAGTACTTTTTTTCTCCACTATTTGTTTTCAAGCTTTAATTACTGCAGATTCACTCATACTTTTACTTGAAGTATATTTTGATGCTAATACAATGTTGTAGTGGTCTTTTACTTAAGTAAAAGATATGAGTACTTTTCCCCCATTTACATGATAGCTATCTCTCAAGCATTATAATATAATAATCAATCAATTTTTAAGATTATTTTTGAATTATTTGCCATTAACCCACTTTGCTTAGTGATATTTGAAAAAGAAAAATAAGTTTGGGATCTAACATTTATGTTGTCTGGACTGTAAAAGGCTTGTTCATGAAGTAATGTAAAGCTTGTACCAGTGTGTCTTCACAACTTATTAACCTTCCCACAATTTGGGAATGGCAAAATATGAATTTAAATACAAAGCCAAAAAAGCTCATGAGACATTTCAGGGAGTAAAGTGACGTCTGAAACTGCAATCGTATCATCTTCCCCTCCTCAAAGTCTCTAATCTGAGCACCACTAACACCATCAGTATCCCTTTGCATAACTGAAGGAATGTCCTGATCCCCCATCAGCTCAAAGAGCTGCATCTTCTGTCCTTTTTAATCACAGCTGTCATAAATTAGCTGATTGCTTCCATTTCCTCTCCAAACACTTGAGATTTAAGAGGGTTTTTTTTTTTACAACTGCCATGTTGACAGAATGTTTACAAACAAGGAGGTTTTGGTGGTGGTGGTGGTGGTGGTGGTGGTGGTGGCTATACGCCAGTGATAACACTGTCATGCATAATGGCATTCAGCACGGTGTGCAGATATCCATCACACACACACGGAGCAGGCTGCCGTTATGGCGTCTCCCCTGTCTCCCTCCTGTCAGCTTCCTCTTGTCACTTTTCATTGGGATAAAAATAAGGCTGTGACCGGATATTCTCCTCATTGGAGTTGTCTCCTGTTGACGAACCAGTGACTTGGATGAGATTAGTCATCCTGTTAAATCAGATTCAAGGCAGTGCACTAATGACTAAGCTCTGAGGGCTTCCTCCCATCGTGCCTGATGCCTACAACATAACCGTCTCGACTGGCCGACCCAGTAAACGTTGCTTTTAGCGTGGATGGAGATGAATTCATGAGACAGGAGCTGAAGCCTCTACTGAGGGGGGGCAGGGAGTTTAAGAGACAAAGAAGAAGATATTTTATACACGGTTCCTGTGGATCCATAAAAGGTCTTAAAAGGCAATGAATTCATCTATCCATAAATAAGGCATCATTAGTGTAAAAACGTCTTTAAATCTTTTAAAAGTCTTAAAAATGCCAAGGCATGGGAAGCAAGATTTTATGATTTTCTTCTGGGTCTGCGTCTGTAAACTCTTAAGACAATTGATAACATCTATTTTTTGATATAATTTACTGAATGCCTCTGACATTAATACCATACAGATCAGGATAGCAGAACCAGCAACACTCATATTTTGTTTCCGGCTGTATTGCTGACCACAGACGATATAGTGTCTGCTAGTTAGCTGTCACTGTACCGTGGATGACATGTGTGACAAGTGCAGAAAACTGGCTATTTAACTAAGATTTTGTGGCATGGCTGAAACCAGTACAAGGCAATGAATATGAGGATTTTTGAACTTGGCACGATTGGAATCAAGTAAGTAATTAAGTAAGTAAGTAAGTAATTGCTGTTGGTTGATGGGGGGGATTTTGGTAACTGTAAAATTTATCTTATATCTCAGTCCAAGCGGCATTAACAAAATCCTAAAAAGTCTTAAATCTAACTTGCCTTAAGCTGTAAGGACCCTGTTATGGTAAGATATGAAGTGTTAATGGCTAAATCAAGCCACGCCACACCACCTGTGTTTATTTATTACAAGGTGGCATATCGTCCATCTCTATTAATATTGGCATCTTGAATTGTTAAGATTTATGGGCTGCGGCTGTGCACTGCAGTTAGGGAGAAACAAAGCCATACGTCAATAAAATGCTCAGGTGCTTTGATAGAAGTCAGCCATGTGGTTGCCCCGTGGGTCCAAAGAAGGAGTGAGACGCCTTTCATTTCCACCCAGTAAATCTATACAAAAATATTTAAAAGGTAAATCAGCTAATCAGCCCCCCACTCAGTGACCCATTACCTTGGCAAAGGACTGGTTTTTCAGAGATAAGAAAAGCAGGAAGAATAGATTTTAATGGGCTATTATTGAGTGCACAATGAGGCTTGCCAGCAACAGTGACAGGTCCTCAACATTCTGAATGAGCCTCATGTGATATCAATACACACAATGGATTTGCTTAAAAAAGTATTCCACAAAAAATGTGTAATCCCATACAAACCCAGTGGCGCATCTTGGTAGGGAGCAGAGTGAGAGTGTTTTTTGTGATCCGAGCCCTCCAGGCCTGTTTAGACAGATGATGGAAGGGTGTTCCCAGTGGTCCACTCCCAGGCCTACTTCTCATTCTCCACATGTGCTTCATCCACTATGACAGCATGCATGAGCATGACATTTTGGTCGAGGCATTTATAGTGAGAAATCTAACCCCTGTCCACAGCCCGCCCCCAGAATCTGCCATCATGTGGGATGATTAAAAATAACTCTGAGACATGCGTGAATTGATTTAGCTGATAAACTTCATTTCTCATCACGGGGAAATCATGTCTCGCTCAAAAACAGGAAGATGCAGCATGTGGCAATTAACACACTGTATCTCGTACATATAATACATCCACTGTACTACTTAGATTATATTAATCATATTAGCACTATTTCTAGAGAAAACAACCAGCATAGCCATCATTTTATGTATTTATAAGAGTCATTAAAATGTCCATTGACCAGTATGAAGCTGAAATACAACTGATCAATAAGACTCAGCCCATGCTTTCCAATTTACTAGTTTTTTAAATTCACTTTGTAGCTCAAGCAGATGAAATGAATCAGCACCGAGCTCCACTGTGTCTGTGCTGAATCCTCAAAACACAGAAATCACAAAAATGACATGATTTATTAGTGCATTAAACACAATATTAAATTATTTAACTCAAGAGCCATCCTGTTCATGATTTTTGGATTGCACTAAAACAAAGCTGTGTGATAAAATAAAATATCCACTGTGTCGCTAATTATTAACTAACTGCTGCAGAAATGTACCTTGTACAATTAAAGCTAATCATTACATGAATTATGCAGTTGCAATAACTTTATTAATAAAGGATATCACTTGGTGCACAGCAGTGAACAGGGTTGGGGAGGATGTTTGAGGTATACGGACGTGTGTTAAGTTAGGTCAGCAAAATGGCATCAAAAAAAGAAAAAACAATACGAGTGAAGAATTTTCTTTTCTCTTATGTGTCAGGACGCCGTCGTGCCCAAACATTCATCATCATTAGCAGCGCGAGCAGCAAACACCAGATGCCTCGGTATAGTGCTGCATCAAATGTGTCTGGGCAGCTACCATCAGCACCATGGGACATATGCATCTATTCTCTCACCTGGATCACGCTCTTCTCACTCCATCTGTTTGGAGATGACTCTGCAGCTGCCGTCACCCACTCTGCGCCTGTGCGGGCCTGAATGCTGGCTCACAAGTATACAGATGACTTTTGCATGTGACCCTGCTTTTGACCCCTGTCATGTTTATTGGTCTTTATTTACTAGCTTTATTTGACTGTGAAATGCTGTGAATGTCTCTGCTCTATCTCTGCCAGGTAGGAGGAGTATGGAAATAGCATTTTTGACAGCAATGTTAGTCAGTGGGGTAAGAGATTGTGGTAATCATAGTATTTCTTGTAGGAGTGTAGTAAGAGTTGCAGTTTTATTGTCAGTGTCTGTAATATTGACTGTGGTTGAAGTGTCTTTTTCCACATGAGTACTGTTAATTAAATACAGCCTCCATGACAGGATGCTCACAAGCATGTAATTGCAATATCATTGGGTGCATTTATAACACCACTACACTAGCGCTGACTTACTATGGGTTACGTGATATGACCCACGTTTTAGATTAAAAAAAGGCAAGCAGATACCGGCATGGCTTCTCATATGGAGAGGATAATGAGGGTAGTGAGAGTAACAACAAGCTGTTGTGTTGCGTCGCCATGCCCTCATCAATCAAAGCTCTGTTTATGCTGATGCTAATACTGCCAGGCTCACTCTGTGTCCCGGTAAATTAAAAGAAAGTGGTCAGCAATCCATCATCTGCCATGTAACACGCCATGCTGCTGTGTGCTACGTGTGCAAACAGTGTGTGAATTCACATGTGCGTGTCAGTGTTAAATACTGCATGTGTGCTTTCCTATGGTACAGAACATGTTAAACTTTTGTATGTGGCTATTTTGTCATTAACAAGTGGGGAGACAAAAGTAGAGGGAGACAAGATACAGAGGCCTCACCCCTGCGCTTCAGAATAATGATCCTTTAACAACTTTCTAACAGAACCAATCTTGGGAACAATTTTTCGTAACTGGAAAGTCTGTTCCTGCTTGGCATGGGTGTATTTGAATTGATTACAGCTGTGAAGAGAGATAGGGGAATCACCTTCCTCCAGTGACAGTACACTTTGGGTTACAAACCGGAGATTTGCATGGCATTACCCGTGACAGTTCTCACAGGCTTTATTCTCCACACAGTGGTTAAGTGCCAGAGGTCTTTTGAGGGCACATCTACAGTAGGACTGTAGCAGGAGTTATTGTTGAACAGTAATGAGCCATTCAGGCTGCACCACAAGATATTGAAAGGAATTTATCCTGCTTTAGAAATATACTGACACTGTAGAGAGTACAATAGCATTCAGTATATTGACAGGTTCAAGGACAACCCTCACAATGCAACGGGACAGTGCAGCATTCACTAAAGATGGATGATTCTGTGCTCCATAAGAAGAGTCATTTCCCCAAATGAGCCAGTGCTCTGCAGCATTTTGGATGATACAGGTAACAGCTGTTTACCAAAGTAATATTGGTGTTTTTCATGCAGTTGTTAAGGGTGTATTCCAGCAATTTAATATTTTAAATCCATTAGTTTGGGAGACTCATTAGACCAGGGCTATTATCACCTTTGTAAGATTGAGGAGGACCATTTTCCGTCTACACCTTCTGCAAACCAACCCTCTCGAGGGGCTTTTGGGTAGTCCCCCCCAGAAGAAATTTTAAGAAACTAAACAGCAAAACTGAACATTTTAGAAACAAAAATCAAAGATGAGTTTTTTTTAAAGTTTGATGACTGAATGCCATTTTAGGAAGCCAGTATACAATTAATGGCTGCACAGGAAAAGTGCAGACACTCACTTCTCAAATGACATTTTTATGACATACTGGGATTTTTTTACGGCATTTTTTATGACATATGATACTATCAAATTTTATGACATTTTTATGACATACTAACACTTTACAAAAACTATAACAATCAAAAGTGAAATAGCCTATATAACACTCGTATTACATCCTCGTTTACCACTTTTTAATACATTTGAAAGTAATAAAATAGAGAGACTACACAGTGTTTGACACTGACTGTATCTACCCACATCAGTAAAGCAATGGCTTCTGCTGGAAACAGCCACTTGGACAAACTACACACAGAACTGCAGTACTCCTTAATACTAGAACTAGTAGTAATAATACAGGGTGTCTACAGGTCCTTAAAACATCTTAAAATGTCTTAAAAATTTAATGTCACAACAATAAGGCCTTAAAAGTCATTAAAAAGTCTTATATTTGAATTTGTGAGGTCTGAACTACTACAAACAATTTATCTAATTTCATTTATCCATTTTTTTAAATTTCCTTTTGTGAAAATATGTGAAGCCTTTCTATGTAACAGTCCACTTTCTAGTGTTACAAATCTTTAAAACAATCTATAATACTGTCATTTTACTTCATACTTGCACTTACCTGTTGGCAAAATGTACAAAAGTCACTGTAATAACCATATTCCTTCATAACACTTGCACAAGACCATATATATATGATTAGCCTGCTATGTTTACCTGTGATGCTTGAATAACTAAAACATGATTTGTCCAAAAATCTGTCCTAAATTTGGTTAAAAGGTGTCTTGAATGGGTCTTAATAGTATTAGATTTAACTGCCTGATATCTGTAGACACCCTGTGATAAGTTTTTAGTAACAGTAATGGGTTTGTTAAGTTCATCTATGATTTTAATTACATTTGCTAAAAATGATTTCAGAGAGCAGGGTGTGGTTATGTGTTGAAGTGTAGCTTTTTTAATATATATTTTTTTATCAATATGTTTGGGGGGGGGGGGG
>NC_065506.1:16297929-16321103 GCF_006386435.1 Epinephelus moara | reverse complement strand
ATTTAAGACGTATTTGAATATGAGGGGGCTCTCCCCCCCCCCCCCCCCCCCCGCCACATATGTATTAAAACATATTTAGATGGGATGGTCAAGATTGATGCAGTAGAGGCTTTTTATTTTATTTTTTACATTTATTTTTTACAGAAAGATTGGATCCTACAATTCCCACAATGCAACTCCATAGAGTCTTTCATTTGACCCATCTATCAAACTCCAAGTGCCCAGTTTCTTAAATAGTCTTTCTGTTCAAATTTTTTTCAAGCACAAGACGAGATAACCCTGATGACATCACCATGACATCATCAGGGTTATTTTCTCAAACTTTGAAGAGTTCTCCCAGAACCACAAAAAAATATTCAACTAATTTTCACATGCTTTATTACTACCCCAGTGACAAGTAAGCTAATTTTGATGTGTGGAGTGCCCCTTTAATTTTCATCATTTATCAGAGCACGCTAGAGATAAAACAAATTTGGAAAAAACAAATTGAGTAAGACATTTGACATTTTATATCTCTTCAATTACACCTAAATATCCTGCTTATACACTGTAGCATTAGGCATAAAGAGGCAGCTCATTCCTCTCTTCAACAACATATGCAGCTTCCTCATGCGGAGAGCCTGAGGGTAAATGTAATATTGCAATGGTAATTATGTCGAAATCTCAAATGACTGATTTAAATATAATCATTTAGAATGTAAACAATACACTGTGCGCTCGTTTGCTTTATGTCTTTGTTAGTCCTTAATGTCCCAGAAATTGCTGTATTGGAGTTCACATCTTGCTCAGCAAGTTTTTATAGATTTTAAAAAAGCAGTCTGTGTTTTAGAAAACTTCTTCTTCCTGTCTGAAAATACGATTTCACGAATGAAAAATATATCAAGCTCAATGTGGGAGATGGAAAGGGGTACCTCATGATTTATTCATTCGCCACAGAGTGAATTTAACACTTTAATGTTATGGAATGCCATTACGGCTCCAGCAGGAAATTTGGCATCACACTACATTGCTTATTAGATAACATAACTTACTTATGCACTTAAAGAAGACTGACTCCTGAAAATAAAACAATAGCTCACGTTTGCTGTGCAGCTGTGAACAGAAGTGGAGAAAATTAGTGGATTTGGTCAGCTGAGCAGGAAAAGGTGCAACTGAGCGAATGATTCAGCTTAGGTGATGTAAAAGTGCCGAAGGCTAAACATTTTGAACAAGAGCCCAAAGAAAGAAGGAAAGGGACAGAGCAGTAGAGAGACACGTAGAGTTTCAGTGTGTGTGTGTTTGTGTGTTTGTGAGGACAGACAGAGAGTGCGTGAGTGGGGATGTCTCCATCCACTCTGAGAGAGCCTGGCTCCCCTCCTCGCCCGGGCACATTTTCCCGGGCATACCTCTGGCTTCATGCTGGCCTGTTGACGGAGCTAAATTGATGTGATTTGATGGTGCAGCAGCACCCACACTGTCCCGGACAAACACCACACTGATCCCTGCCAGCCTTCTTCTTAACACGCACACAGAGAAAAACACAGATGCGCACTCACATTTGTATGCACTCAGATGGAAACTGAAAAATAAACAAGCTCAGTGCTTTAGGAACAAAGACTGAGATTATAGTTTAGGTGACAATATGATGATGTCTTCATCCTCCTCTTCATCATCACCTACTGCTGAACGACAAAGTGAAGATGGAATATCCCCTCTCAGTCACAAACCCTTAAATGGCGCTGAGTGGATTTTAATAAGGAGTGGAGCGGTTAGCAGTGCACACCGTGGTCTTCAATGGGATTAAGAGGCTTTGAATGGTTGAGGCCATTAAAATCTACACCAGCCCAGAAGTCCTGGAGCGCCTTATGAGTATATTTATCATTAGGATTAACAAACCCAGCCGGTGAACGCTCTCACCCCAGGAGCGCAGCCACCTCTACCCTTGTACCATTATTGTGTTTGGCTGAGCGGCTGATGATAAGAGCGATTCAGCAGCAGGGGAGATAAAGCGCTGGTCCCAGTCTGCTGACCATCCCCAGTGGACCATTCTCAGAACAGCAACATCTGCATCCACCAGCTCATCTGTGTGCGATGTAAAAAGCTACTGGCTAAGCAGTTTGTTATCTAATTGCTAAACCGCAAAGCCTGTGCGTGGTGTGATCAGAAAATAAATTCAGAAGTCATTGAACTGTTGTAGAAGAGGAAAATCTCCCTTGAGGATGTGTGTGTGTTTTGTAATCTGGAGAGATTTCAGGGACTTGACTATCAGTGTGATGAATCATCCTACCCTAACTCGTTGCCTGGTTCCTTCCTCTCCCACCCCTCAGATCTTCCACATGACCTATGACCTAGCCAGCGCCATGGTGAGGATAGTCAACCTGATCGGCATGATGCTGCTGCTCTGTCACTGGGACGGCTGCCTGCAGTTCCTGGTGCCCATGCTGCAGGACTTCCCCGCCGACTGCTGGGTGTCCAAAAATAAGATGGTGGTAAGTGCTTCTCCTGCACCGAGTCCTCCTGCCTCTTGGAATCAGATTATGCCCTGTCTCATCTCATCCGTCAGCTTCAGTAATTATGGTACTAAAACCCTTTAGCATCCCGGGAAAGATTGCCTCGCATATCTGTCATTTTAAGCCCCAAATCAAATATATTTATCTGCTGCGTTTGCCCACACTCATTCAATTTGCTGCTTATTTTTATTTATTTGGAGCTCCTGACATCTGTCCATATTGTGAAAGGAGAGACACACTGAGGCTGTGCAGGGAGCATTGATTTTCCAAGGAGGACAGGCGGCCCTCATTCATTCGATATTGGTTGAATATTGACAGTTTCCAGTAAGCACTCATGCTGTGCTTTAATTTTGCCGCATTGTCAAAACAGCTGCTGTAGAAGAGTCTCTGTTAAAGCCCGGCTCATAATAGAGTTCTCTTTTATTTGCCAATAGAGGCGGACTGTGTCACACCTGATGTGCGACTCTGAATCACCCGCAGCTGATGGCCCTCATGCTAAATTAGCATGTTATAAAAGAGCGTAGCTCCAAAGGAAGCCCAATTGATCTGACATCAGTGAATGCTTCTCTTGTCAGTACAACATACCGATAAATCAACATTTATTTAAGCCATAAGGAATGCAGCCGGAGAGAGCGGCTCTCTTAACTGATGGCTTATCGATACACGTGTCAATGTAGGTGTCAGTAGGGCAGTGGATGGGCTTTTGTGTGGTCTGCAACTCATTTCAATAAAAAACTAAAAAGATGGTGGAATATGAGCTTCTTGGATTGTATAGATTTATTGGCGACATTTCAACCAAGCAGGTTTTCCTCTGTCAATTTAGAGGAGACTGCACTGGTCAATTTTGAGATTCTGGGTTATTTTGCTTCTATAACTTGTCATCTTTCAGACTAGTGGAAAAGAAATGTCCAAAAATACTCATTTAGCTCTTTATTTTAGTTCACATTTTAGCTCCGGATAATGTATGCAAAATGTGCACATTTACTCATTTGCATATTTAGACATATCATATCAGAAAACTTACAAAAAAATAATTGTCTTAATGTAAGCAACAAGCTGCTTAAGTTTATACTTTGATGATATCTATCAGATAGAATTTTTACCCCCTGTACCTGTGGTATCTTGTTTTTGTCTCAAACTGTGTAGAAGAAAGGCCATTTTCTCAAAACAAGTTTTCTGTCATACTGTTGAGTCAGAAATCTCCTCTTCAGTAGCACTTACACTCACCAAATGTTCCAGTTTTATCCCTGTCCATATTCTGGGGTTTTTTACAGAGGATTTTATTCATATATCATTCACAGCATGATTTATGTAACATTTTATTCCTACTTTTCTTATAGCTTTTGACAATATTTTCTGATTCATGGAATAATAAAAAAGAGATAGCTAAAACTCCCTCTTTAAAAACCTTTGACTCTTAATATGTCAACAAAATGAAACAAGAATTTTGAACGTGGCTTTATTCAATGGTTAGATTTCTGTTATGGAAATGTATGAAAATCAGTATAATATTTGATTAGACTATTTGCATATTTAAACATACAACTACAGAAAATTTGTAATACAAACAAAAAATGGAAGGATGTTTCATGGCAATATCTTTTAGTTTAAAGTGTCTCCATTTTATTGCATTCAGCCGTTTAATCTCCATATAATGATCACAGCAGTTCTCTGTCACAATTCTCTTTGTAGAAAAATACACAGCATTATTCTCATTAGAATTTAATACTTATAATACAGGCTGAAATAACTTTTTTTGAAGTAATTTAATGATACAAGACAGACAGAATAATACATTTATAAACAGAAAGATATTTTTAAACGGTGGCAACAAAACAACAAATTCAAAGAAGCCAACTTAGAGTTCTACACAAACCAGCTTCTAGTCAGCGGTATGTTCAGCTCTCCGTGCCAGAACAGATGTCACATGAGTAGTTACATCGCTCAAGGTATGATGCATTTGGTTCATCACGCCTCACTGCCTCCCTGACATGCTCACTTGTTCTATTTAATCATAAGAAACGACAGATGTTGCAAACCACTGTCCCTTGAGATGTTTCACACTTTAGCTAATTTTAGCTTGTTTTCCATACCTGTCTGTGCAGAGATGCACACACTCAGGTGAGGCGGTCTTGCTCAGGGACCTCGTCAGTACTTGGGGATTAAACCAGCAGCCGCTTTGAGCAGCCTTCCAGTTCAACCATCCTATTTGTCTGTTAGTTGTGTGGATTCATTTAGATTAAAACAAAAGGCACACATTCGGCTTATGCGTTGCATGTGGTGACCATTTTTATTATTTTTTTTAAATTCAATTCCCTTCACCACCATAAAAGATGCATTTTACTACTAGTTCAATATGCATAAAGCCAAGTTGCACGGGGATTCTTTTAGGTTACATAATGCTGAGCTGTCAGGCAACATATTGTTAACTGTGGCTCGTCATTAAGATACAGTACAGTATGCATGGATTAGGACTGGATTTGATGTCTTTTTCTGCAGGTTTGCTGTATCTCTTTGTTTTATTCTGACAAACACGGTATTTGAACCTTAAGAACCTTAAGTTTGCAAATGCAGAAATAATACTGTTTGACACAAAGCCACAACAAAACCAGGAAAAAAACCTGTTTGCATTTTCAGAGAAATGTTGCCTTTACTGTTATGTTCTTAAAAACAAGCCCTACTTTTACCTTCACTACCATTAAAGCCTAAAAACCCAGCCTTCCTTTCCTTAAATGTCTTAATACCTCCATTTCAGTGACTCTGGAATATGGGCCCACATGCCAAATGCCTTGTCACAAGATGATTTCATGCAGTTCTGACTAGATTATATTTAGGCATTTTCTACTCCTCATGTTGTTACAGCTCAGAGTCGTGTTTCCAAAACTTCCACAGAGGTTGCACTGGCTGCCTTCCTCGGATTTCCGCATCCACAAACAGCCTCCTTTGCATCGAGGAGTGCAGAGGCCCTGAGATGTGAGGAGGAACACTCATAATGTACTTAGTTTAAAATCCCGCGTGAGGGATGCGGCCTCTCATTAACATCAGAATGGAGTTTGTTTTGTTTCCCACAGTAAACACTGTCTAATTAATTGCATTACGTAGAAGAATGGCTCTCAATGTGACAGAATAACAAATATATCTTTCTGAATTAATTCGAGCCTCGGGGGCAGCCACCTCTCTGATGGAAAGCTCCTCATGTTTCGCTCACATTACCTGCTAGACAAAGAGTTTGTATTGACTCAGTCACGGTTGGTTTGGCTCTGATTAGAATCATTAGGAGACATTTTTTGTCTTCTTTTACAGTAGCTGTCCCATTATCTTGCTGGGTCATCGCTCCTTACCTTTTCAGGAGGGCACTAATAAAATTGCTATCTCTCTCAGCTTTTCCGCCGTGGAAATGAGTTTGAAAGCAATTTGGACATGTCACCCCCAGGAGAGAGTTGATATTGATTTGCCATGAACTACCACCGGGATCTAAAGGAAAAAGGGGCAATTTATCTACAAATGAGAAAACTCACAGAGAAATCACATTTTTCTAAATAGCTGACCTACTTTCTGTCATGCAAGCCTCCAGTGTCTCACGCTCCATCCGCCCATTCTCAGGGCTCTGTTTTAGGCTCTTGCCCAAATGTCTGCTTGCTCCAAATGTTTGCATATTGAAAAGTATGTTTTACCCTGCCATCTGCTCTGTATTGAACCAAGGCAGCCAGAAGTAGACGTCTGCCATTAGTTTTGTCTTAAGTAATTGGATGTGTGTGCGTGTGTGTGAGCTGTCAGGGTACTCATTGACCTTTAATGTGCCATCAACACCCTTATGAGAGAGATAAAGAGTGAGCAAGATAGAAAGATAAAGTGTTCCAATGTACTCACCCTAACTCACCCCATCTCCTCTGTTTCATACAGAACGACACATGGGGACAGCAGTACTCCTACGCACTTTTTAAAGCTATGAGCCACATGCTGTGTATTGGGTATGGCATGTACCCCCCGGTGGGCATGACAGACGTGTGGCTGACCATCCTCAGCATGATTGTGGGCGCTACCTGCTACGCTATGTTTGTGGGCCACGCCACAGCTTTAATCCAATCCCTAGACTCATCTCGACGGCAGTACCAAGAGAAGGTGAGTCAAGATGAAGTGGTGCTGACAGCTGTGTTGTGTAGATTTATTCCGAAGAGTGGACAGTGGCGGTAAGGCAGGGTGCTGGCTCGTCCTCAGTGTAAGGCTCGGCTTTATTTTGTTGTTAATGCAGTAGTGCACCCCAAAGTTGAATTCCCTTGATGTTTGTGCAGCCACTGAACACCCGCTGTCATCTAGGTGTTGCAGGTCCCTCATAACTCTTCCAAAAAAGGGATCAATCATCATCAGAGTCTTCTAAACCAGGGGTATTGAAAGTCTGACACTGAGGGGCCCCTCCTTAGACATATTGAGGTAAATGCCATGTCAACTTTAATGTAAAACAAGAAAAAAGTAGATTAACAAACGTGAACTTTTTAGCCCAAATTTGTTTACATTTTGGCAGATTGGCACCATTGAAAGTGTGGCAGATTAGCTGTAATGAATCCATGAATGTAAGGACAACTATCACTGGATTACTCTGACGCTGAAAAAAGCTGAAGAACATGATGATTCACAGGCGAGTTCTGGGAAAGTGTAAGTCACACTTAATCTATAAATATGTATATCATGTCTGCATGTTCACATCTGACTGAGTTTTAACTTAGAGAGTTCATTTTGATGCAAATTGCAGCAGTTGGGTGCTAAGGGTTTCCCCTTTATTGCCTTTCACCTCATGGAGTACAGTCTCTGTCTCATGTGACATCTCACTTAAACACTTCACACTTAAAGGGTAACTACATCCATTTTCAGAATTCAAACATGTTTCTCCTGTGGTCTCTGAGAACGCAAAAATATAAGTAAACATAAAAGACTCTTTCCGAATCCAAAAACTATGTGTGCTAAAACTCAAATTTGTGATGTCATCAAGTACAAAGTCTTGAGCTGCTCAGAAACAATGAATCATGAAACATGTTTTAGACAACACTGAGAGCAAGGAAAACAAACATTCTGTGGGTTCACAGTATCAGTCCTCCATTCGCTGTCTATGGAGCAGCTCCACACTTTATATCTTGTGACATCACAAGTTTGAGACTTATTTCGCTGGTTTCTGGCTTTAAGAGAGAGTAACTCATGTTCACAAATATTGACTTACTTAACACTTAACACTTAACATTTGTATTTAGGTTTCCCTTTAAAGTTGAGATGAAATGAAAAATGCACTTCCATCCCCTTTAGATCACCTCCTCAGTCATATAAAACAAAATCCAAAAAATAGATTTCTTTGTTTTCTTATATCAATATCCAATCAATGTTCAATCTATAATTTATTCACTTTGAGGAAGGTGGGATGTCTGACAGCTCCAGATTATGCTTAATAGCATTTTACAGTGGACAGCTGCAGCAGCTACAAGGAGCATCATGTCTCCATGACACACCCACTTTTCAGCAATCAAATCAATTTCCTCCCAACATTTTATTCTGCCTGCCTATCCTGTTTCACTAGGAAATATGTCACAATACTGAAACTAGATACTTTTGTAATTAGGGCTTCAACTAATGGTTATTTTATTGTCATTGTTGATTAATCTGTCAGTTATTTTCTAGGTATATAATCAGTTAGTTATGTTGATAGATTTTCAATGTAATGAGTCCCCTGGTCCTGCAGGTGGTCCCCAACAAAATTTCTACTTTATAACAAATTTTAGTTATGGTTATTTTCATGTACTTAAAAAATTTATCTGAAAGTTAAACAAATAAAATCCCAAATCTGAAAACTTTATTTACAAAACCATAGACTGTATATGTGTCTTTAATTACAAAACATAATACAAATATGACATCTTGAGTTGAGTACACAGAGCAACAAAAATCATCTGCTCAATTAAAGGTAAATCAGATTTGATATATGATTGTAATATGTGATGAATATTAATATATGAATAATCCATAAAAATTTAAATAAGCTATTGTATAAATGTAATAGTTCAACATTTTGAAAAGTATAAGTCTTTCTGAGAAGACTTTTTATGTTTTCCTTTCACTTGAGACAACACAGGGTCTGGTCTTGCGCAAGATTTATGATATACATAATATACAGCAAGAAAATGGTGGCAGCCAGTGAAAATATCTTCTCAGCACGGTGCGTCCCCTGGACAATAAACATCATCAGGTTATCATTGACATAAGATATCGATAAGTGGCACAAGCACATTGTTATAATGTAGTGTTATCAAGGGAAAAAACACGGCACAACCCCCGAGACAGTGAAGCATCATCAGGTCATCATCGACATGAGTACATTTTATGAACCTAAAAATATAAGGTTATTGTCTGCCGGCAGTCTCCGGGGACCAGTTGTCAGATCTGTGCAGAGCACAGAACAAAAGTGCAGACAGTATGATAATAACATCTAAAACACAATTTTCACTCCCAGTGGTTTCTGTAACATGAGGAATATTTTCAGCACTAGGTAGGTCATGCAGCACCACTGTCTCAACACAGATTTGTTGTTTACAATGTTGCATTATCAGGGAAAATAATAGGGTATGTCCCCGGAACACCTCCATATTGATTGTGTGTTTTCAGATTGTATCAGGGACGCAGGATGTCTATAAAATGCCAGAAAATGGTGAAAAATGTTAATCAGTGTTTCCCAAAGCCCAAGATGTCATCCTCAAATGTACTGTTTTGTCCACAACCCAAAGATATTCAGTTTACTGTAATATATTAGTAAAAAAAAAAAAAACTAAAAATATTTACATTGAAGAAGCTGGTATCAGAGACTATTTTCTTGAAACATTGCTCAGACTGATTAAACAATTATCAAATTAGTTTGCAATTAATTTAATAACTGACAACTAATCAATTAATTACAGCTCTACTTAAAATACAATTTCAACTGGACTGTAATATGAGAGAAAAATGATTTTCTTTCACAGAAAGCATTTCATATTAGGGCATACTGAGCAAGGTGTCCATCTTCTCAGCCCCTGCAAGCCAAAGTTTTATCTTTGAATGGATGGGTTTTTGCGGTGTTACCATCCATATAGAGGCAGGAACCCCAGCCTCCCCAGTTCAGGGAGAGGAAAGCCCTGACAGCTGGCTGTGAAGGCCGAGCAATGTTCCACAGTGCCATGCCCTCTGTGGGCCCAGCGTGGGCGATAATGAGCTGAGCGGCGAGGCTGCCACATTGCCCACCGTCTGTGGCGAGGAGGAGACAGGAGAGGATGACCTCCAGGGAATGGAGGCAAAGGCTCCAGAGACCCCACCCAAATGAAACAGAGAGAGTGGGAGTGAAAGAGGGCAGAGAAAAAAAGAACCAGGCAGCCAGACGAGCAGAGGAACAGATTAGCTGACGTAATGGGTGCGTGTTACATCTTCAAAAGGAGAGAAAGAGCACTGGATAAATTAACACCTCACTAATCTTGGGGTGAGCAACAAAGAGACTGGTTTTCCACCAGATTCTCACCAGCTAAAAAAGGGTGAAGAATCCAAAAAGTAACACATGCAAGAAGTTACATGACTAATGCTGCAGATCTGAGTAGCTGTTTAATGAAAAGGGAGCAAGCCGTCTCCCCGCTCAGCACCCTCCACTCGTCTGCTGCTCTGCTTTAGAGATGCCTTGCTGCCAAGTAGACTGAACAGCTGGCCTGTCTCAGCACCAGTCAGCATGTGGTACCAAAGCCATTTGCTGCCGTTTCTGGGATCACCCCCTAAGGCGCCTTAAGAATCCCCCAGCCAGCTAAAAAGGCTCCCCTGTGCTCCCACAGCTTCCCACGGTGCCTGCCTGCAGAAAGGTTATTACTGCAGACTGCAATTAAATTTTAAGAGTGCAGATTCTCTCATTTATCTTTCCACATGCCTCAGTGATAAGGTGCTCTCTGGGTGCACTGTCACTGCGTGCTCATCTGGCTGTGGGAGCCAGATAGTAGTCATTTCTACTCCACTGTACTATCCCCACTCTTCTTCGCAGCTTATCAGGGTTAGTTCCTTCAAAGACATAAACCTTTTTGTCATTGGCCCTCACATCAGTTGTGTGACAATGGGATCTGCTTCCTGGAGATTTCGCTCTGCTTTTCCGTGTTAGACTAATACCATAATCCATGCACTCAAGAAGTGGACAATCCATTGGTCAATCCCTGGAGTTTTGAGAAGGCAGGTGGCTGTTTTCAGATGGCCATTGGGCCGCCGTGACAGGGACAGCTGTTCCTGTCTGCTGGGACTCAGCCTCGAGAGAAATCTGCTAACTGAGACACTACCAACACATCATACAGCAAGTTATCATACACACCTGTCTGTTAGACTGAGTGATTCTGTGCTGTCTCATTAGCTGAAGTAAGGTGCGGTGGCTCTGTGTAACATCTTTAAGAGTCACATCTCTTACAACAACCAAGCTAAGATGTGATGGAAGGGCGATTGTACTTGACCTTTAATAATCCATGCAGAATGTGAGGATGGTAATATAGCAGAAACTGGTTAAATATAAACTACTTGATAAAAACAAACAGTGATGCAAATGCACAGCAGCACATTGGTTAACATATTGGGTTAACTGTATATCAAGGCACGCTGCATTATTAAAAAAAGTCCACTGCTTTGAAATATCAAATAGAAACACTGTTCACTGAAAAAAAAGTCTCTCTTTAGATATTTGCATAATGCGTGGTAGGTACTTTAAATAATAGCATGTGCGTTTATATTAATCTGTGCCCTCCTGTCGGGGTACTTTTATGAGTGTTATTGAACTCACAAACTCAGTCTCAGAGTGGGTACTTGAAGTACAAGGACACTGGGAGGCTCTAATTCTCATCAAAACCAGTGTGTACGTGTAACACATTAAATGAAACAGGACTGCACAAAGTGGTTGTTTGCGTTTTTAGTCAGTCCTGAAAATAAAGAAGGGAAAAAAATAACTTTCAACTATCAAAAGCATGTTTACCCACTGCTCTGCCATAAAATGTATTTTTCATCTCGGCCCCATGCACCGCCTTTGTTGGTTTCTAAACATCACAGTGTTCAGAGGCACTTTTAATACTTAATTTGGCGTGCTGACTCAACACATGCATAGCTGATGTCGCAGATTACAGACCGTGAAATATGAAGAATTAGACATTTTGACTCATTAGCAAGTGCTGGAAAAAGCCACCAGTCTCTTTTCTGTTGGCAAGCTGAAATGGATCTCTGTAGTTTGCAGTTTGGAGTTTTTGTGTTCACAAGCCAAATGTGCCCATGTTGATATTCCAAAGATGCTGTCAGCAACACTATAAAAGTGCATCATTTGCATACACCACCAGTCTGAGAAGTGGCATGAATTGTCTGATTTATCTGCAATGTAGACAATATGCAGCCCCATAAATAACTGCTGTGTGTTTTGATAGTTGGGTTTGTTACACAGCAATTACAAAATTCAAATGCAGATGGAAGTATTTAAATAGAAATTAACATTAGCTACCATGGAGCTGTGTTACAGTTGCACTGTGTATGGCATTTGACCTGAGTCAGCTAGTAGGTAAACAGCCGATGGGCAAAAACACAAATTGACACCCTGCTGTCACAGAGAGGAGATACTGACTACTGTTTGGTTAGCAAAATGACTCAAAAAGCAGATCAGTGTTGAGCTGTGCAGCACCATCATCACATTAAAATGCCTCATGCTGTTTTTGATGTGACACAGGCTCTGCATTCATCCACTGTAAATGAGCTGTAAGAAATAGAGCATGGAGCTCTCATGCACGTGGCTGTATAGCCAATATGTGAGGCCATCTGTCCAGTTGGCATGCAGAGGTGATGTCCAGGTAACGGTTACATTTAGACAGGAAACAAATGAGTGAAACCCCTCAGGGAGACTATGATGAAGGAAATCAGTCTATAAAGGAATCTCAGAAGACTACAGGCGGAAAATAGGAAAGGAGGGAGAGAAAAAAAGCTCTGCCCTCGAAGATGGTGGAAATTATCATCAGAAAGCCTGGGTATAATCTTTTCTGAATAGAATTCTATTACAATGTGGCACCATGTGATAAATGCCCGGGCTGTCAGAAGCTAGCAAGCAGGCTTAAATGAGCTCTTAAATAGGAATCAGGCAGCCTGTTAACTGTTACACAAAGTAGAGAGCCCAACAATCACACTAAATACTAAGGATTGGAGTGTGGCTCCCACTGAGATGAAAAACAGCTTTATTAGATTCATTTCCACTCTGCTAAAAATATATGCCTGATGCCAGTCTTTTGCTGTGTGTAAACAGAGCCTGTGGGTGCAGAATATTAAAGCGTGTGCATTTTCTACCTGTTTGCAACTCAATTTGTTGCAGATGTACCTGACAGCATGGGTTAGCTTGGTTCCATTTTAGATCTGAGGAAAAGAGACAGGTTAAAACTGGACCTGGTGCAAGCTTTTCCTAAGCCCTTTACTACTCAGTGAGTCCCATACAGTAGCACCACCACAGCGTGGCCAGGGGTAGCCATGGCCATAGTATATATCATGGTATGGTATGGTATGGTATCTATCTATCTATCTATCTATCTACAGAGTATATTCATAGGCTATATAACATAGAGTATAAAACAGGATTGTTGTGGAATTGAAAATGTTAAGTCTTCGCACATCAGATAATTAGTAACATCAACATTAAAATAGGAAACCATCAGTATGCCAGTCCTTAAAGAAGTATTTCACTGCTGGAGAGATGGTCTTAAAACCGTCTTTGCAGTAGAAAGATGCAAATACTTTTGAAACTGGTGCTAAGGGCCGTGGCATTTGCTTTTGTTCAAGAGGTAGAAAACCCACAACTACCAGAATGAACTGCACCGGAACAGTAAATGTTTCCACTGGTGCATGATGCAATGTGAGCTGTCTTACCAAAAATAATATGGCAGCTGGCTGGCAACAAACAATCTTGTATTACAGTTAAACAATGAGCTAGAATATGTTTCTGAAGACATTTAAGGTAAGAAATAGGCAACACAGTAGCAGAATACTGGTTCATAGTGCTGCTTAGTTTTACAGATTGATCTGACTATAATCAGCCTTCATTGCCACAATACAGGAAACAGTATGGCGCCCACGTCCTGTTCACAAACACTTTTCTTTTTATTTAAGCTAAACAGGGCACTGAAATATGTTTCTGATTTTTTTTTTTTTTTACAAGAAATTGGCAATGTAGTAACATAATCTCGATCTAGATTTACGGATGATCTGAGTTTGTATGAGACAGAAAGAGGTGTGGCTGTCTTTTGATCTGCTTTCATATTCTTTGTTTCAGTGGTAGCAGCGAGCAGACAAAAATGAGGAAGTACAATCTATAGTTTGACCAACAGCCCAAGAGCCAGCAGAAACCCACAGGGTGACACAAATGTGTCATCCAGCAGATTCTCTGCAGCAAATCAGCAGGGAGATCTGGACATGGGCAAGATGGAGAGAAGTTTACCATAGTTCATATTCACAGACTATCTACATTGTGATGACATAAAGCGGGTTGAAAACCATCAAATATTCCTTTAACTCATACTGACATAGTTTTCAACTAGTCTGTATACTACAACAGCATAATAAAATTCCTAAAATTCAGTTATAGCTTCTGGTTTTGGTGTGCCACCCTAAGACTTTCAGCGGCCCCATCTGGCCACCTCTAGGGGCGCCACTGCTCCCATGTGTCAGAGGTGCAGATTGAAGGTCATAGGGTGCTTTTTGGTATTTTAGTAACATTTTCAAATAGTGATACACACTGCAGTATTTATTTTTCTGAATGCCCTGCTCATTGAGTTGAGTTCAGTTGTACCAAATTGTGCTCTGACATGGATTATTTTATTTTTATTAAATTGTAAAAAACTAATGATTATTTTTATTAGTGATTGTTCTGACAATCAAATTTCACATTAAAAGATCAATTGTTAATCTCTTAAATAGGACAACAGTGACTAAAAGGAAACCCCAAAATATTCAGTTTACAATAATAATAAATAGAAAAAGCAGCAAATTCCCTCATTTTTACCCCTCATTCAATCTATTGTTTGGCAATTGTTGATTATTCTTCAAATTGTTTCAGCACTGGATATCTCTCAGTAAAATATGACTCATTTTGTATCATAATACCCAAGTAATAGCATTAGTCAATAATCTGTTGGGGTGTCTCATCCCCTCATTGAACCCCTGTATTAGCCCACGAGCAGTTATGCTGCACCACAGTCTAAAACACTGTGAGCTAGAATGGGTTAAGCATCTGCCAAATTCCCTCAAGGATTCCTCTCTCTTGTCGCAGGCATGTTGAGAACCATTATCACACAAAGAGAATTACATCTCTCCAGATTGGGGGCACAAGATGGCTGCACATGTGACTGTGCATACAGGGTACGCCTGCCACTCCAGCTCTTTGTAAGCCTCTGCTTATCTCTCACTATGGCCCTCTGCAGTGGAAATGTATACAGAGATGGGGATGGAGCCACCAAACAAAAGAGATAATCTCCTTCATTTGTAGGTGACTTGTGATCCATGTTGTCTTACTTACTTTATAGAAGCTCTCTGAGCCTTTGGAGCATTTCCTCCTCTCAGGTTTTTAATAGTATATTATTAACATTATTCAGCGTGGGATAACTGAGTGATGTTCTGTTTGTTGTTGGTAGTTAGTGATGAAATCAGGGATGCCCAGGAGGGACTTGAATATGAGTAGCATGTTGTGGCATGCCAGTCCCAAATGGCTTTAGAAGGAAATGGCATGGGGTGCTGCAGCCCCTCCCCTCTAAGTCAATAATTAACACATGGCAATTAAACATGGCTCTTTGGGGAATAGTTAATAAGAGGCCCAAAGCTGATTATTTGTGGGTGAAGAGACTCTAGAGATCTTTTGTTCCCCCACTTCAATCCCCCAATCAAGACCTTTGGAAATACAGTAAATAGTCATCAGAGGAGGACTTTATTTGGACTTACGGATTTGTCATTTTCTTCACAAAAAGAGGAAAAATGTATTAACATCGTCAGGGAACTAATTAAACACTCAATTTTACTATTTTCCTTATTTAACATATTATGTCCTCAAAATGCTTTAAAAAGTCCTTGTAAGACAAAGATGTAGGCTTCATCCAACAATAGCAATAACTTTGTGGTGCCTTGTCGAGGTTAAGTCATGATTTCCTCATACAATCGACCCAAGGACACAGCTGTCAACATGTTGAGGAGCTTAAGTCTGATTCTGCCTTACAGTAAGAGCCGTTCTCATTAGTCTGGACCTGACTGATGGCATTAATCTAAACCCTGTTACATTCCCTTTTCCTCCCTGTCTGCCACACAACTTTTGCTGCTGAGTCAAGGACTGTTGACATGCCCCGGAGGTAATGTAATACTACAACCCAAACCAAATAAGAAGTGCTACCAATGTCAGTATGCTGTATATTTAATATCACGGTAAATTTATGCTTTCTGCAGCATCTGCAGAGCTCATGTCAAGATTGTCAGTCCTACAGATGTAAAGTACTTTATTAGATAGGTAGTGGCAACATTTGTGAAGAGCAAGGGAATTTCCTTCTTTAAGTAGGGGAGGATGCACCATGCAGACCATTAACCAATCATTTCTTCTTAGCTAGCTTTGGCCTAATTATATCACTAAATAATTAGGGATGTCTCAGTCTAGTTTTTTTTTGCCCCTGATCCGGGTTATTTTATTCTGAGTATCTGCCGGTACTGAGTCCTGATTCGGTACTTCTATTTGCCTAGATAATTTAACTGCACAGCAAACACTTCAAGTACTTTAAAGTTATTAAAATCAACCCAATGTATAGCCTATACATAATAAGTATGAAATAACAAACCCCTACTTTAATATTTCTTGCCTTGTCGCTGTCTTGAGGGAGTTTCTCTGTCCCTTTACAAAACTATTCTCCAGTGTTTGTTGATTCGTTGCAGCCTGTGTCTGAGTTACCTGAATGAACAATATTCATTTGAGTGTTTATTTATTTATTTATATTTATATTTCATCTGAACATCTTTTGCGAAGCTCAGGCCACATTAATATATTACCCTTATTTGCTTTTTGCTCGAGGGGCTTTTGTTTCACTTGCAGTGGGGTGGTGAATGTGGTTGTCATCAGTTCTGCAACACTGTCTGTCTCTACCACGAGCAGGACAGTGAAACACCATACGTCATAGCTGAAAGCAAAGACAAGAGATTCACACACTGGGCTTAAATCAAACAAGTGTATATAACTTTGGCATATAACAAAATTAAACAATCTCATACTGCGTTTTCTTTTAGACCTGTGGTGTTTCTCAGCAGGCAGGGCTCAGCCCCAGCTATTCCACACACAGGACCTTAGCAGAGGAGAACAGAAAACGGAGAGTTTACACAGCTACACTTGTTGCATTGCTGTGCATGAAAGCACCTGTGTGACAGCTGCAAACAAAGGATCGGACAGAGCTCATTTAGCTCCGTATAGCCGATCCCAATCAGTTAAAAAATGACTTGATCTTTGAGATAGGATTGGGACATCCCTGTTAGTAATACAACACCAAATGATCAATAAATTACATGTACTTACTACCCTTAGCAATTAGGAAGGTGAGTTGGCTGTGCTGGTTAGCCAGCAGATGTACTGCTGTTGTTTATTTTGATCGCCTTCCCATGTGTGATTATTGTACAAATTTTAAGGTGTATATTAAAATGTCTCATGAGGTCCCTGGAAGACCATATGCATTTATGCCGTACGAAAGAAACTTCTAATGCAGACTTTATGCAATGAAAATAAATGTTTACATCCATGCTAGCAGCTCTGTGAAGCTGTACTCAGAGACAGAGGTGCTCTAATCTAAATGCTATGCTCACAATGACGGTGCTAACATGCTGTGTGAATGGTATCAGGTAAGATATGTAGTGATTTGCGTATCTCTCAACAAATGACATGCTATGTTGTCATTTTATAAGACCACCTGTCTCACAGCAGCATAATACTTAGCACAGTATATAATCAGTTTTCCATGCACATTCCCAAACATGAGACTGAGCTTTCCTCCAACACATACATCACAAACAAAGCAGGTGGAGCATTATCTATAACATGCTTGGCTAATTATTCTGTTGCCCATTTTTTATGCACACATTTGTGGGTGCAAATATTTAAGACTTCAGTTAGCCTCATTGTATGACCCATAGCTTTTGACCATGCAACACAAGGTTATAAAGTAGGAGACAGAAAACAGTGGAGAAAAATAAATGTTTAGAAAGTATAATTAAGTGGCTGACATCTCTGTTGGGAAATGAATTATTCATATTTTATTTGGTAAAAATTTGCATCTGCTTGGAGAACTGCATGAGAGAGATGGGAATTGGGGAAAAATGAAAAGCATAATAAAAGGGTAGAGGGACAGAAAGAAAAAGAAACGTACAAACGGGAAACAGACGAAAGAATGGCCATGAGGAGAGAGATCACTCAGAAACTAAAGGAAGAGAAAGGATTTATAAAATGAAAGAGCATTAAGATGCAATTCTGTATAGCTCAGTGGGCAGAGTATGCTGAGACTATAATATTGCCAAAGCTGGAAGTTAATAGGCTCACCCCCCCCCCCCCCACACACACACACACACACACACACTAAAACCTCCCTACTGTAACATACTTAGAGGATGGTAAGTTACAGTAAGGTACTTACAGTATATACAGAGACACGGTTCAAGATGGAGAAGAGTTCTTTTTTATGTAAAGGTCCAGTTTGTTGGATTTAAGGGCTTCCATTGGCAGGATATTATAGAGGATATTGTAAAAGATATTCATAACGGTGTTTTCATTAGTTTGTAGTCACCTGAAAATAAAAATGGTTGAATTTTAATTCCTTAGCATGAGCTGCTAATATCTACATACTGAGCTTGTTCTACAGTAGCCTGGAATGGACAAACCAAACAATGACTCTGGATAGACCCACTGTTAGTTCTCCTACTACAAGCATGTCCAAAGTCCAGCCTGGGGGCTGACTCTAGGCGGCCCTCGGCTTATCTTTCAAAATATACTATAAGTGGCACAATACTGGTTAATCAAGCAAGATCTCTTTGCATTTTCTTTCCATTCACCTTTCGATGGCAGGACTATTATTCTGTTTGCAGACATGCACCAAGAACGAACTATGCCAGTGTAACTGATGTGTTTTCACAAACAGATAGTAAACAAGTAAATGGAACAGTTACTGTACCAAACAGTTTCCTGCTAGGTAGCCGACATGGCCACAGCAAAGAAATGCTTTCAGAAGCAGTTGAAAGGTGAATACTTATTCACTGAAAGATGAAACAGTTGCATCCTATTTGTATGTAATTTTTCATTTTATTTTATTTCCAGCACCCATTCAAAAAAGTTTGGACACCCCTGGTCTAGATGCCACTAAATCCGACACACCAGACCTTAACTGCTTGCAGATCAGGATAGCAGAAGCAGCAACACTCATATTTTGTTTTTCCATCAGGATGCTCAGAGCAGAGGATCCACTGTCTACTAGCTAACTGTCACTAAACCCTGGACGACATGGGGAAGTGCAGATTCAGTGAAAATTGGCTGTTTAACCAAGATTTAGTGTCATGGCTGAAACCAGTAGAAGGCAGTGGATATAAGGCTTGGTGTATTTTGTGCAAAAAGTTTCGTCAAACTTGGCACGATCAGAATCCTACATGCAGAGTGAGGAACACAAAAACGCCAAGTCATCCTTTATGTTACAAAAACATTTGGGCAAAATTGTTGGGCAAAATGATCTTGTTTCATGCTTTTATTTTCTTCTTCGATTTTAATAATTGAAAAATTAGTCTTAAATTTCCAAGTGGCATTAAAAAAGTCTTAAAAAGTCTTAAATCTAACTTGCCTTAAATTGTAGGAACCCTGTGTAAATATCACAAACAAATCAACATTAAAATTCATCATCAAGAGCCAAACTAAAACCAAAACTCTTGATACCATTCTCATCTGTCTGTTAAATATAAAGCTATAGCTAGGAGCCTGGTAGCTTAGCGTAGCACAAAGATTGGAAACAAAGGGAAACAGCTAGCATGACACCGTCAACCTACCAGCACCTCAAAACTCACTAATTAACACATCATATCTTGTTTGTCTATTCTGTTTTAAGATAGTTATATGACTGGTGTTTGGTCAGGCACTGTAACTTCCTGGAGTCTTATTGTTGCCAGACTTTGCTGATTGCCTGAGCTTTAGACAAAGCCAGACTAGCTGTTATGCCCTATGCTAAACTAACTTGTCAGGCTGCTCGTGGTTGCCATAGAAATATGAAAGAGGTATGAATCTTTTGATGTAACAATTTAGCATATTTCCCAAAATGAAGAGCTACAAGCAAGCAAGAAAGAAAGACTCAATCTAATGGTTCTCATCGGCTACTTCTACAATCCCCCCTACCCCCTTCGTAGCCTGAACCTCCTGGTTTTCAGAGTGCAGCGAGGGAGGCTGATGGTGGAATGATTACCTCCTTAATGCTGACTATGATTTGATTTAGCCAAGTAGAGCAGGGGAGCTGGGATCTTCCTGGTGGCAGTGTAATGGCGGCTGTGGAGCAATAAGATAATTTCCCATCACAGGGGGTGTTATCAGCCCATCACAGCATCAAGAGAGCGCCGGCCCCCCATGGTCGGCGTCTTTACATCCCTGTCAGCTCCTCCTCTCAGACATAGCAGTGATTAGTAAATATGCTTTGACTGAGACACTGAGCCACTGTATGCAGACAATATAAAAGCAATAAGACATTATCTTGCATTTGTTCACTTGACTAATGCCCTTTCATGCTGAGAGAATCAAATTGTAACATGCTGCAGAGCTGAGGATAAATGGTTGTTTTTTTTTAATGAATGTTTAAAAAAAAAAAGGGTTGAGACATTCATAAGGAGATGATAATCCACGCCTTTGAAACAGAGCGCCATGCTGTGGCATGTCTAATGCAGGAGACATAAAGACATTAGACAAGATGCAGAATGTGGGTTACACCTGTCATCTTCACCCAGGCGTCACACACAGACAAGCACATCTTTGCTGCAATACGCTGCGGCTAATGGGACTGCAGCTGGAGATGTCTGCGATTGTTTTCTAGAGCTTTCCGTCTTTCGGAGCAGAGGAGGAAAAGTTCCTCTCTGTGTAAGGATTCTATTTCATCATCAGATCAGTAAATGCTCAATTTTATGCCAAAGGGATTGTGGGGGATAAAGACTCAAACCCTTACCCCATGACAGAACTCATCCATCTCTCCACAGACGCACAGAGACCGGATATGTAAAAGATTCTTTTCACATCTTATTCTTGCCTCTGCAAGTATTTAACTTCACGCAGCATTGACACTTATAAATTGTCTAATATTTCACTTAACATTGCTAAAAGGTGAACCAATATTTTAAGTATATCAGATGTGTTGAACATACACTATGATAGTTCACTTAATCGGCCTTATGTGCAACATTTCTTGCTGTAGACTGTGTGCGTGTGTTTTCATATGCACACATTATACCCTTGCACCTGCATATATATATGTATACCTTGTAGTGTTTATGAATGTCTTTGTGCAGCTACAGTGCATTACAAATCACAATTACAAGCTGGGGTATGCAACAGTTTGTAGCTAACCGGTCACAGTCGAGGGAGCTGTGTCATCTATATGCACAGACTGACTCCAGACTGTTTTCTTTGTCTGTGAGGGACTCGAAAGGCTCTGGTCAAACACAACTAAAATCCATTTGAATTTGGCAAAGAGGGGAGGAAAAAGAGAACATTGCAGGAGTGAGCATTGTAGAGGCTTACAAACACAGCACGGTGCCAGTCAGACTCATTCCAAAGTGGTTATACAGTAGTTTAGTCCGACTGCATGTTTTATAACACTGGATTCTAACCCGCGTATGTGTTTCCTTCCAACTCCACTCACATCTCTTGATTTTCAGGAAGCCTGACAGCTTTCCTGCTCCCCCAAAAAACAATCTGACTTGCAGGAGACAGCTGTCCTTATTTACTGTGCTACATTTCCAAAAGATTGTCCTTTTGATGATCTCCTCCAAGATTAGTGGTGACTAGGGTAGTAGAGTGGGATAACAAAGAGGGAGACATCTGAGGTCAGCCGTGTCGTTGAGTGGTAAGGCTGTTGGCAGCGTAGAATTGGTGATCAAAGAGCACCTCCAGCATCGCCCTATGAATGGTTAATTTCTTCTTTTTTTCCTACTTTTTTTTTCTTTCACTGAGGGTCAAGGATTCTACATGTTATTATTCCCGAGGTGCTCTCAGTGTGCTTTGATCTGCATCTCTGCTTCCTATACTGTAGCATCAATGAAAGTCCATACATTTTAATTTTATTTTTAACAAGCTACATAAAGACTGGAAGATGCAGACACACACGCGCAGTATTTACTGTAAAACATACAGTAAATAAACTGCTAAGTGTTTGTTGCTAGCTTCAACACACAACATGTATGTTAGTTCAACTGCAGTCATGTCCTACATTAATATGCTCATACTAAATACTTAACATATTTCTGTTTTTCTTGGTATGACTGCTTTTAGTTGCAAAGTACGATTGTAAACCTATCACATACTTACACACAGTAACATTTAATAACACACACAAGTACATACATTGACATACAGTAAAGGCAC
This sequence comes from Epinephelus moara, assembly GCF_006386435.1. Classification (NCBI taxonomy): domain Eukaryota; kingdom Metazoa; phylum Chordata; class Actinopteri; order Perciformes; family Serranidae; genus Epinephelus; species Epinephelus moara. The sequence continues at coordinate 16,298,960 of NC_065506.1, read as the reverse complement.
TCCATCTATCTCTCTAGTGTGTTATCCTAATGTACATGCACATCTATTTTTCTTGTTCTTGTCTTCTTCCTTGTTTTCCCTACTGCTTCTTTTCTCACCTGTCACTGGTTTAAACCACTGACTGTATAAAAAGTTGGACAATGCGTCTCCACTTACTCCCACCGTATAAAAACGATGACAAAAAATCCTGGACATGGCCGCTGTTGCCTTTCACTGTTGGCATCACTTGGAGCCAGAGTCTCCACAATAGCGATCTCGAATCGTGAGCATGGCGCCATTAATCATGAGCACAACGATTGACACACAGCTGTCAATCATGACGTCAAACCCCTTTTCATGACATCAAATAACTAATTAAAACCAAACTTGGAAATGAACACTTGAACATACATCAGTGTGATAAAAACCACCCAAAATGGCAGAAACCATCTTTGGGATAAATTTATTTGACAGGTACTTTGAACATTTTGACCAATATTCCATCCGCTAACGTTGAGGGGGTGGGGTTTATGACCTATACTGCAGCCAGCCATCACCAGGGGGCGATCAAGATAGTTTGGCTTCACTTTCAGGAAGCTGTCATGGTGTCCATCTTTATTATACAGTCTATAGATTAAATGCATTATTTGGATTTGTAATGACATCATTCCTTTGCTTCTTTCTCTCACTTTCTACTTTGTAGTAGTAGTCAAGGGTCAAAATACACCCCAGACTAAGACACTACAGTATCCTGAAGGGTCAAAATACACCCTAGACTAAGACACTACAGTATCCTGAAGAGTCAAAATACACCCCAGACTAAGACACTACAGTATCCTGAAGGGTCAAAATACACCCCAGACTAAGACACTGCAGTATCCTGAAGGGTCAAAATACACCCTAGACTAAGACACTGCAGTATCCTGAAGGGTCAAAATACACCCTAAGACACTACAGTATCCTGAAGGGTCAAAATACACCCTAGATTAAGACACTGCAGTATCCTGAAGGGTCAAAATACACCCTAGACTAAGACACTGCAGTATCCTGAA
>NC_065506.1:16207637-16297630 GCF_006386435.1 Epinephelus moara | reverse complement strand
TACTTTGTAGTAGTAGTCAAGGGTCAAAATACACCCCAGACTAAGACACTACAGTATCCTGAAGGGTCAAAATACACCCTAGACTAAGACACTACAGTATCCTGAAGGGTCAAAATACACCCCAGACTAAGACACTGCAGTATCCTGAAGGGTCAAAATACACCCTAGAATAAGACACTGCAGTATCCTGAAGGGTCAAAATACACCCTAGACTAAGACACTGCAGTATCCTGAATGGTCAAAATACACCCCAGACTAAGACACTACAGTATCCTGAAGGGTCAAAATACACCCTAGACTAAGACACTACAGTTTCCTGAAGGGTCAAAATACACCCCAGACTAAGACACTGCAGTATCCTGAAGGGTCAAAATACACCCTAAGACACTACAGTATCCTGAAGGGTCAAAATACACCCCAGACTAAGACACTGCAGTATCCTGAATGGTCAAAATACACCCTAGACTAAGACACTACAGTATCCTGAACGGTCAAAATATACCCCAGACTAAGACACTACAGTATCCTGAAGGGTCAAAATACACCCCAGACTAAGACACTGCAGTATCCTGAAGGGTCAAAATAAACCCTAGACTAAGACACTACAGTATCCTGAAGGGTCAAAATACACCCCAGACTAAGACACTGCAGTATCCTGAAGGGTCAAAATAAACCCCAGACTAAGACACTGCAGTATCCTGAAGGGTCAACATAAACCCCAGACTAAGACACTACAGTATCCTGAAGGGTCAAAATACAACCCAGACTAAGACACTGCAGTATCCTGAAGGGTCCAAAGACACCCCAGACTAAGACACTGCAGTATCCTGAAGGGTCAAAAGACACCCCAGACTAAGACACTGCAGTATCCTGAAGGGTCAAAAGACACCCTAGACTAAGACACTGCAGTATCCTGAAGGGTCAAAATACACCCCAGACTAAGACACTACAGTATCCTGAAGGGTCAAAATACACCCCAGACTAAGACACTACAAGTATCCTGCAATCAGTTATGCGATTTATGTACAATATTAATAGATACTATATTTGGATGAAAATGATTATAGTGCTTCAAATTAATTTAGTGTTTAAAGTGACAACTCCAACTGGATATTAAAGTGACACATTTACTTTACTCTGTTAATATTTCAGTGGCAATCCAGACCCTGATTAGCCACAGTGGCGAATGCTTTACAAGCTCCAGTGATTTGTCAGCATGACTTAACACTCGACAATGATCACACCTCTCTCAATTCTCCAGTGCCTTCAGAGAAGTCGTGCGATATTTAAAGTAATATTTAAGGTGTTTGCAACAAATATGGAGATAGTACATTGTGTCAGTTTACAGGCACGATCAAAGACTGGAAAAGTGCTATTTTGTTGGATGTAACCTGCAAGAGCCTACGTATCTGTCTCCATTTCCTTGTGTGTCTGATCTCAGTGCCAGCTGTTCCCTGTGGCTGTGTATCTATGCTACAGCACTATGGCCTTTGAATAACCTGATTGTTGTGTGTCTCTGTGTCCCTGCAGTACAAACAGGTGGAGCAGTACATGTCCTTCCACAAGCTGCCGGCAGATATGAGGCAGAGAATCCACGACTACTACGAGCACCGTTACCAAGGCAAGATGTTCGACGAGGAGAGCATCCTGGGAGAGCTCAACGAGCCGCTGCGAGAGGTGGGATGAGTGTTCCTGTCTGGGTTTGGAGCTCCTGCACATGTGATGCATTCAGAAGCTTGTGGTGCTGCTTGACATTCCCCTCAGTTTACTTCAGCTTTCTTTTCTTGAGGCCAAAACAAGAGTAAAAGTGAGAGGAGCACGAAAAAAAAAGTCTGCACAGCTGACATTTTGCATTTTATTTTAATATCCCCGTTCTCTGAAGTTGTCACAGACCAATGCCTTTTTGTAAAGCATCAGTTTTTTTGCTGCTGTTCTTGCTAACTGCATTGTGTGCTCCCACAGGAAATCATCAACTTTAACTGTCGAAAGCTGGTGGCGTCCATGCCTCTGTTTGCCAATGCCGACCCCAACTTTGTCACCTCCATGCTCACCAAACTGAAGTTTGAGGTGTTCCAGCCTGGGGATTATATCATCAGGGAGGGCACCATCGGCAAAAAAATGTACTTCATACAGCATGGGGTTGTCAGTGTACTAACCAAAGGCAATAAAGAGACCAAGCTGTCAGATGGCTCCTACTTTGGAGGTAAGACGAGCTGGCGCTGCACCAGAATCACAAACTCAAAGGTCACATACACACACATCTTTCTGTGGAGCTTAAATCTGCTCTGTTTAAATATTAATAATGCTGTCCTCTGGTACCTTAAGAGGTTGGCTTGGGTTTAAATTTTGATTTGTGAGGCATTTGGATAATGCTATTCTGGGTCTGATATTAGCTCGTTGTGAGCATGAAGTGGTATGTTGCGCAGTGCTTGTCACCTCACTTAAAATTCTGTTTCATGGTTTATGCAGGACTTTTCCCTTAATTCACATCATGAGCTGTCTCTTAAATGTAGGGCAAACCCAAATTAAGAAAACAGCACTTGCTGTAGCGCAAATTGAGAAATATGCATTCAAAGGTCAAAGGGGTCAGAAAGCTGTGAAATTACATACCATATGAATGCTTAAGACTTGTGCAGTAACCCGGAGTTGTTATGTACTTAGCTCGTGTTATGTTCTTAATCAGGGTCAGATAATGCCTAGCCCTCTCATGGTCCCACAGAGCCTATGACACATGTAGGAGACAATGCCGCCATACTGCCCTCACCAAATACCAATTAATTTGCCCAGTGACAGCGTATCATTTAGACTACACTGTTAAGTAATGAGAAATAGTGGCAAAGCGTTTAACAGCACATGACCTGCCTGTGGAAGTTTAATTATGCCTTGCCTGCTCAAGTCCATCTCCATGCCCTCTCTCCGGGGGGTTTCAGAGAAATAATGAAAAGATGGCAGGCAATCTATCTCTACACATGCCAAAACTAATCAACATTTTAGACAACATGGCCCCAGCTCTCTCCAGGGCCATGTTGTGTAAAAATGTTGTCCAAAATGTTCCCTCCTTTGGTCCCTCCTCAGCAAAGCAGAACTTGGATTCAAAGGAAGCTCACAGACTTGTTTCTAGCACAAGTGTTGTGGTAATAGCACAGTTTGTGTGACAGCTTGGACACTCTGCTGCTCAAAGAAGCTGAACTAAGTGTACTCCAGACATCTAAATGCATTAGAGTGAATGCATCTACATTTGGCTTTAGTTTTTTCCTTGAGTAAACAAGAGTAGTGTAACCCACAAACGTGCAAATGCACTGGTTTTGGAGCAGAAACTGGCTCGCTCACTTTAATTTTAAGCCTAGGATCTGTAATTATTTTTCCCTCTTGCGCATTATAGGCACAAGGCTTTTGACTCCATTATCCTGTGACTATTCCTGGCAGTGCCACTTCTCTGGTGGGGTTGGGGGGTTGGGGAGCTAAGGGTGGGGGCTATTGAGGTAAGCTCAGAGCCACTGGGAGTTTGTTACCAAACACGAGTTAGTCATTCATGAAATTAATTGGTGCAGGATCAGCACAGGGAGTATGTGGCACATGTGGATCTCAGTGTGGCTGTCAGTATCAGCGAACAAGGAAGTCAAGAGCAATATTTTTTTTAATTTTATGTGCAGAACATGGAGGCCTGCCTTACACGGATTGCTAGGTTTTGACTCTCTGTCGTGCATGCGGATGTGTGAGCATGTGAGCCAAGTCCAGTCGCTGAAGAGTTCCCTTTTTTCGTCAAACACACTCAGTGTCAGCCGGTTCCAGTTTACAGCAAATAGCATTCTGATATGCTCATCAATATCTCAGTAAACTCATGTGCCGTAACCCTTTCATTCACAGACGACCTGAATTATTTACACAATTATATACTCAGCAGTCTGCTCCAGTTTGTTAGCTGTTGGATTAGCTCGAGCCAGAGAGCCTAAAGTCTAAAGTGGACACGACATGTCCTGGATGGGAGCGTCGGCTGGGCACACAGCGATCTAGTGGAGAGGGGAGATGTAATGTGACTGCAGTACTAACGCCAAGGGACACATGGATCGCTGCCAAGCCCGCTCTCTGGACGCTGCTCTGGGCACAGAAAGAAAACATGCACCCTCCACCCCCGCCTCCACTTCCCTCTTTCTCTCCTTATAGTTCAGTATTGAGACACTTATCCGAACAGCATCTCCGCTGCCCTCTCTCTGCCCAGACAGAGCAGGTTATTGTGTTGTTATAGTTCATCCTTTGTTGCCTGCAGTAATTGATGTGTTGCCAGTGCAGACTGCGCCTCTCTCTTGGTCAGAGGAGAGCTCAGTGACCTTGTGGTGGCCCTACATGCCAGTCAGAGGTGCTTATCAAAAGCTGCCTTTGATTGCACCTCTAAGATGGCTCACTTTGCCTCTGAGTGAGTGGCTCGTAGCAGCTCTGTGAGTGGGGGTAAAGAAGAAGAAAGTGAAACAGAGTCAGAGAGTGGGAGTAAGGAGTAAGTTCACAGCACAGTTTGCAATCTCCTGTATCATCTTTCTGGCTTTACTCAATCTCTGACCGGTTTTCTGTGAATGGTGCTCTCTTAATCCATAGTCCTGTGAAGTCCTGGGTCCTCCCCTCTCTTTCCCTTTTCTTTTTTTTTTTGCCTTTTTTTCCCTCTCAGAGCTCAGACTGGCTGTGCTATAGAGCTGCCAAATGGCCACCCTGACTGAGTGAGTCAGTGAGAGAGGCTGGCAGCAGCAAAGGCCCAGGTAATCCTCCCAGTCCTTAACCCACTTAACACCCCTGCACCTCTTATTCTGGAGCAGCATCAGCTGAAGATCGAGGCACTGCAGCAGCTGACTGAGTGACAGAATGGGGGATATGATGACATATAGAGTTGTCTTATATAACATGACAGCTTGGATGGGATTGGATGATATGCGATACAATGCTGTGTTTCGATACAATTTGTGATGTGACACGATCCAATATGTTGTGAGACAAACACACAAGGGTGCAATGCAGTCGACTAGATAGGGAATATAATGTGATGCCACATAATACACAACATGATACAAATACATACCAGTATGTATGGTGTCACTGGATAAGACAAGGATGTCATGCAATAAAATTAAATCTTCCCTCGTGGATATGTGTCGTCATCGTCAGTTGTGTTCTTTTAAAAACACACAGGAGATGAAAGACTCATGCAGCGCTGAGGATCTTTGTCAAGTATCAATATCGTCCTGTCAGACGACTACTGAATTAATCTGTTTTACAAGATCAAGTTCAAAGACATTGCACATCTAATTCTTATTTAGCAGAGAGCAATTTCAGAAAGATACATCATTATTGGACTATGTTTCGCTTTTGTCATCTATGAAGACTTCATCTGAAGTCCAATGTTTAGTTATGGATCTGTTGTCAGTTTGCTGATTTGCCAGATCAGCAAAGTTATTCAGTTTTATACAAGCAGCGACTCTGGGGCTGAAGAATGAAGACAACGCAGCAGTGCAAAAAAACTGCAGTTCTTCGACTAGCCACTTGAGGCTGGCTCCAAAGCAAGTTAATCACCATTAAAAAAGCATTTTCCTCATAAATCACCACTAAAATAGAGACCTCAAACTGTAAACAAGGTCAGTAATGACTCTTTCTATTATTAATTTTTGATCTATGGAGATTTTATATTCATAAAACTTTATTGTGCCAAATAAAGCGATTTAAAAATCAGTGATGTCATCATTATGTAAGCCGAGTGGCAACTTGCGAGTGGAGCCAGTGGAAGAAACACTATTGGGCATGTTAAGTGGAGCGTGCACTGCGGAAGCTAGAAACGTTTTTGGGCATATGGGCCAGGAAAGCAATTCTGTTGGACTGAATCTGTGCCATCTTGGGGTCTGGTATCTAGTAATTATTATACATTGATGCTGTAAATATATTGTGCCAACCAAGGTAGCTGCTATTGATAGGGTTATCTCCACTGTCTCATCTAAATATGGTCACTACTGACTACAGAAATTGGCCAAAGTACATTTTGGTTTAAAGCTTCTAAGCCTGAAAATTAGCATTAGCATTATAATTGTCACAGTCAACCACAGCTGTAAATGCATCGTGCCAACCAAGCTAGCTGCAAGCATTAGGGCTATCTTCAACCTTTCATCCAAGTACGGTCACTTCTGGCTTCAAGAATCCAAGATGACGATGTCTAAAATGCCGAACTCATGGCTTTAAAACGGGAGATCATGATGAGGTGATGGTACGGTAGCTGCATCTATTATACAGCCTTATGGTTTTATCCTCTCAGGACCCCTGAATGCCTGTATAAATAGGTGCTTGTCCTTTCAATAGTTGTCGAGATAATTCAGTGCGGACCAAAGTAGTAAATCAACCGTCACTGCCATCCCTAGTGCCGTGCTGTGAGCATGGTTGCATATTAAAGTACAACGGTAACCCCAGTAATGACTTTTTATTTGTTTAGATTGCGTGTATTTTGAAAAGTGCAGTATGCCTTTGTGAGTTTGCATCTGTTCCGTAGGCTACTTATACACAAACATCTTCTGGTCCTTGAATGTTGTTTTATTGTGTCTTTTGTCCCTCACCGACATAACCAGCCTCAGTTTAGGGGGTGAAGAAGAGACAATGAGATGTGAAGCGTCCCCTGCATTAGCCACGTTGCAGAAAAACATCAGATATCCCCAAACTGTGTATGTATGCTAGCCAAACATAAGGTGTTGCCCATCTATGCTAATGCTGTGAGGGAGTGAGCCTGGCATGTCACGGGGAATCAGGCAGCCCACTGTGGATGTTTCAAAGGTTAGAGAGTGTCCGCTCCGTGGGCTGGGGGCTGTGTTGGGGAGGGAGATGGGAGCTGACAGCAGGACTCAGAGTCCAGGTGAGCTTTGCCAGACCGGGCTGCAGGACACAGATACTTTATCACAGACCAAGCAGTCCTGCTCATACTCATTAATTCACATCCATGCACAGTTATAAGCAGAGAGGAGGGCAGGTACACCCATACACATACAGAGTCACATGCAGATGCGTAAACACTGAGACTTACACTTATTTAAAAGCACATTCAAAGGCCAAAATTTGCATTCGCTCAGGTTCATGCACAGGCTTTCTCTGCTGTAAATACATTTTTATTCAGCGTGATGAGCTGTGGTTGGAAACAAATTTACTCTCTGCACCTATTTACCAGTGTGTCCACTGTCTAAATGAGCACCTTGCTAAGTTTAACCCTTTACTCTGTGATGCACTGTCTGTCTTAGAGAATTATCTCTTGGGATTTAATGATTTTTAGAGCTTAAAATTTCTAGATGTTTGTATCGCAGTGCTACAGCCCCTCATGCACGGGTCTTACCTCATAAAGACTTGTTTTTTATTGACTGTATTTAGCTCCCAGCGCGGATGTAGCTGAGCGAAAGTCAATAACAGCTCATAGAGAGCACAGTTTGTGACCCTCTCTTTATCTGTACAACATGTAGACATGCCATTACACTATGAGCGTACGGTATTCATAATATAAAAACAGTATGGACACAAGATATTCCCAATTCAGGTTTGTCTTCTTTTCTTGCTTTCTGTCCTACACATCCACACATACTCACACACACAGACATCTTGCATGGCATGCAGTTTGCTCTCCACTTTCAGAACGGGTGCATGGACTCTGGGGAAGCGTCTTTCCTGTAAGAGCCTAGGACACGTGGGCTGCACCATCCAACAACAATCCAGCCATGTGTGTTCTCACGAAGGTCACTGCACATGACATCGTCGCAGTCCGTCTTTCCCTGAGCAGCATCCAATTTTAATTGGTGTCATTCAATTTTGATGAATGCATTGTCACTTAAGTGTGAGAATGAAACACATCATGGCTATGGCAAAGAAACATCTTCTAGTGCACAGATGTAGTTTTTCTTTCGGAAACTGAGGCATCTTTGTGTCTGTAGCACTAACATGTCAAACAGTTTTGGGAACAATCACAGCTGGGCCAGATAAACTCAAAGCAGAACAGGACAGGAATATTAATCAAGTAGACCTTTAAAGTCTGTTCTCAGAGTTGCATATTTTGCTTTTTTAGGCCCTGTTCAGATGTAGTGTCTAAATGCGCGTGGAAAACGCCAGCTGTGCCGTTTCCATCCTTTTATCCATGGCGCTTCGGAGGTTGCGCTACTGTCGCGCCTGCCGTTACTAAGCAACCAAAATCGCCTGTCACTCACGGGGGGGTAAAAAAGTTACAAAGTTTACAAAAAAGTTAAATGGAAAAATAGCGTATCATCATGCTCACCAGTTATCCCAAGCTCCGAGCTGATAATTCTCCAGGCATTGTTCCTTCTGTTGGAGTCAAAGTAGTACGACGAAGACAGGTCATATAACTCTTGGTATCCCTGGACAAGAATGATCAGTCGCTCCTCCATTGCTTGCTGCCTTTCACACCACCGGATGTTGTGAAGTCCGTTGGACGGAAAGGAAGAAGCAGGTCCGTGGAGCTGATTGGTTAATTCTTATCACATGACATGCAGTGCGCTTGCTGCATTCGAAAAAGTTGAGATCTTTCCATCTCTGTGCGCTGCAGATGCGCACGTAAAAACAGAGCGCTTGACGCGCGTCTACATTGACACTCATTCACACCCAATCTCACTCTTTTTTTTTGAAATGCTGCTTTTACAACCAAAAAACTTGAGTAGACAACGATGACATGTTTAATTCACAATCAGTTATCTCGTGTCATGACAATATTATATTGTAGCGTTATTAATTTGAGCTGACAAAGCCCACTATTTTGGGCTGATTATGAATCATCTCATTGTTGGTGAGGACCACGCAGAAATGGGTGATTGTAGCAGCAGCAGTCAGTCTGTGGAGAAAACACACGCCCCTTTACAGAATACAGGCAGCGCAACACCAACTAAGCTTGTCCTGTGATTTCATGCAGGATTTGGGGAGCATTGCGATGAGTCACAGGGGATGTGAGTAAGCAGTGGGAGTAAAGCATTCAGAAATAAATTGAATGCAACTCACAAACCATCTGCAAAAGCAGTTGAACAGTGTAGTGCAGAAGTTCACCTGTCACTCAGCACTATTAACATGTGTTTTGCATTTTAGAGTTCAGTACTGTGTAGATAAATATGAATTAAATAATCATATGAATCAAGAATGCACTGTGATGCAGTGGTTAGCATTGTCACCTCACAACAAGAGGGTTCCGGGGTCTGAGTCTGCATGCTCTCCCCGTGTCAGCGTGGGTTTTCTCCGGTTTCCTCCCACAGTCCAAAGACATGCAGGTTAATTGGTGACTCTAAATTGCCCGCAGGTGTGAATGAGAGCATGAATGGTTGTCTGTGTCTATGTGTCAGCCCTGTGATAGTCTGGTGACCTGTCCAGAGTGTACCCCGCCTCCTGCCCAATGTCAGCTAGGATAGGCCCTGATGACCCCCAACAGGATAAGCAATGACAGAAAATGAATAAATATGAAGACAGAGAGTAAAGTATATGAATGATCCAATAAATTGTGAATTAATTTTGGACCACATAATATGTGTTTACAGCCCAGCACTGCCAGCTAGCAAGATGCTAGCTCCTATTTGCTAGAGTTTTTGCATTTGCTTCTCTCTGAGAGACCAAAAAGCTGCTGAGGAAACTGTGACTTAACTTGTTATATGCTGCCATTAACTCTGTCTTCTCACTTTGAAGCGTAGTAGTAATGCAAGCTCAGATTTGGCATAGCTAGTTAGCTGGCTAGGAAGGTAACATGTCAAGCTTTGTTAAGCTAAATTAAAAGGAGAAAATAGTTACTCGGTCTGTGTTCTGATGTGTGTTTACAGAATCAGCCTCTAATTGGCTGATTCAGAATTAGTTTGACCTTGTTGTGCCTCCAGCTAACAGGAGCTAAACAGCTAAATGTGTGGGCAGCTGTCAATGAGTTTGTTTGCTTTGGAGGCAGGGGAGGCGTGTGATTGGCTGAATTGAGGGGCGGTGACAATATCACTCATGAAAAATGACATGAAATTACAGTGTCATTGGAGAAAGGACAGCCGTGCCTCAGATACAAAAGCTGCCTCCCCCCAACTGGCCCCCGCTGGATAAAATAATTGGAGGCTGAGCTAATTTTTTAAGCTCAAAAGAAGGTCGTGGTATCTTATAAAACTAGACGACATAAAGCATTCATTGGTGCCAACCATGTCAGTATAGCTTGTTAGGAAGCAGGCTATATAGCGTTCTAAATTTTGGTAAGGGTAAAACCGACATGGCCATTTTCTAAGGGGTCCTTTGAACTCTTATCTTAAGATATGTGAATGAAAATGGATTCTATGGGTACTCATGAGTTTCCTCTAAACGTGAGAAGTCTTGTTCCCAGTAAATGTTTTGCTCCTTACAATCAATATACTTTCAAGTTAAAGCTATATATTTGGCTTTCTAAGCATAAGGATAACCAATCTGTTTGAAGAACAGTAAATTGCCTTGTATATATGGATATATAACACAAACAGAACTGAAACAGGATTGTTGCGGAACGCAAAATGTTAACTGTCCTAGTATTAGTCTATGCACATCAGATAATTAGTAATTAACTGTGAAATAAGAAACCAAAATATATCAGTGTGTCATTCCTTAATTCCCATATGTAGAATTCCTGAAATTCAGTTACGGCTTTTAGTTTTGGTGTGTCACCCCAAGATTTTCAGTGGCCCCATCAGGCCACCCATATGAAGAATTAATGGGGGCACACCTGGAAAGAAAAATCCATTGTGAAGTAAAAACAGACTTTTAAATTAAATAAATAATAATGAAACTGCAAATGTAAGAATGATGAAATGTCATACAATTTCCTGTTGTATTTACACATTTCACAGGATTTGTTTATGATCAGGATTTATTGTTAATTAATTAAAAATTATTATATATTACTTAACATTACATATTACTTTGAGTAGAAAATAAATATGATTGGTTTCATACAAAAAATAGTACATTTATTTTGGAGTGAAATAGAGAAACTGAGAAAATTTCAAACCAAAAATGAATTGAATTAGCCATTTATTTCCCCCAAGATGGTTTTTGCTTTTATGTTAGCTTCAATTTGTTAAGAGGGGTTTGAGTTGTTTCAGTTTTTTGTATCTCCTCCAAAAATGAATTTACCAGTTTGTGTGAAACCCAATATATATTTTCTAGGGCTGTAGTCAACCAAAGAAAATCTTGGTCGACTAAAGTCACACATAATCTTCAACTAATCGATTAGTCGTGGGAAGAAAAAAAATCTGCCAATATTTTTACTTCTGCAGTGGTGTCTCTGTGTCACTCTGCAGTTACACCTCCAAAACACTAGTCGGCGGTGGAGGACTGTGTTAAGTGCTGTAAAGTTTAGTTCAAATCGAACTTTATATAGTTGATTCAAAACACACATTAAACATGGCTTAATAGAGACCATTTCAAACATCAAGTACGCAAATTGGCTTCACTATAAATCGCAGAACTGACAGACACACACTTGTCTGTATCTGGACACATTTCCCCCACAAATACAACATGCTAACGTTATTAGTACAAGTCTATGGCATTTTACATTGTATAAATTAGCCTAGCGTCTAGCGATCTTTTCCTCCTCTCATATGAAACCAGGGACAACAGCAACATGTAACAAAGGTAGCGGCACACAATTTGGCTCCATTACAGCTCACAACATTCACCGACAAAACAACTGTCTTATACTAAACACGTTTTCCAAGCAAATGCAACATGCTAAAGTTATTAGCGCCAGCCTATGGCATTTTACAGGGTATACATTAGCCTAGCAACGAGCGGAGATTTCCTCTGCTCATATGAAGCCAGGATAAATCCTGAAGTATAAATCCCTAAAGGATAGATCACACACACGACTTAAAATGCTATTTTAGTGGAGGCTTTACTGTCTTCACAATTTATTGCTTCTTATCTATGAAATACAAGTAAATACAAGCTTTGTTTCCACTGAGGGAAATGGTGTCAGTATACAGAAACAGACAGGGGGTCTGTGTCACTGCGATGCTGAGCGTTAGGGTGGGCAAGTCCAACTTTCTGGTAACAACGGAACAGAAAGTTGGACTTTCAAAGGTAATTTTGCCTGTCCCCCCGCCGCAGGAAATAATGGATTAATCCTGGAAAGCTATTGATGTAGCACTTTTCTCCTTATGAAAGTAACACGGCGATTATTCGACTAATGAGAATTTGGTCGGATGAGAGCATAGCGACCAAATAATCGACTAGTTGACCAGGAGACTACAACTCTAATATTTTCTACTTCTGTAGTGTATCCATTTTTAGCAAAAACAGCCATCACTTTATTTTGACTTCACATTGAACCTAGCTGCTACTTTTACATGTCCTAATATTCAGGGGAGTGTTGAGTTTCAGGCCAGCCGCCTGCATTTAGCCTTTCAGCACACAAAGACATCTGCTAATCTCTTATTGTTCAGCTCAGAGCTGGTTGCACCAGACCCAGACCCTGCCATGGATTTTTTTTCTCCGCACTTGTAGTTCAGATGGCACCGCTAAGTGTCTGGGCTTCGCTTGCTTGTTGCAAAGACAGTTAGATGAGGCCAGAGGGCTCACTGCAGCTCACCGCCTCATCTTGGCAGTGTTGGCTTCATCCAGAAAGCCACGGGACAAGAGGATTTAATACAGAGCTGTGATGCTCCTCTCCAGAGGGGATTACTGGAGCAGTGCTGCGGGAAATGGACCCCCAACACAGCTACAGCTAGGGCTGCCCTGCTAGCACACACTTACGGTGCACACACAAAAAGACATGTGCAAACACACAGTGTACACACACACACACACACACACACATGCACAGACAGAAGAGCAAGATATTTTTACTCTCTCACATTCACACAGCTCTCTTGCTAACTTCGCCATTGTCCATTCACCCATGCTTCGTACAGACTAGAGTACATATTCCTCATTCTCTGTCATGTCAAATCATGCATTCTCCCTTTATCTGTTGCCGTATCTCATTTTTCAAACCATCAAACACAATCATAACCACTTTACACTCAGTGACCAGAAAAATGAAAAGACCTGTACAATCGAATGTAATCCATTACAGTCGCTGTGTTGTGAATGCTATGTGTGTGTGAACTGTGTAGTGTTGACATTGTTTTGTGTTCACTCGGCTCCAAGACCATTTTTAAGGCCATATTTATCAGTGGTGGTATAAGAAGGTGTTTTTGCAGTCCCTCCATATATGTAAATAGGGTGGACAACATGCCAGACTGTCACAAAGGGAATATTTTTGCTATTGCTTTGCATAGTACAGGTGTTAATATTTTTTGTCCACAGAGAATATATTCTAAGATATCACTTAACTGCAACCTGAGGTCAAAAATCTGTTTATTATTTGCCAGTTAAGTCATAACATGTGTAAGTGTAGAGGTGGCATTTCATGGTGCAGTGTTTTTTCTCTCTAAGGAGCCATTTTTGGTACCCTGCCAGTGGGAGGAGAAGGGCAGTATAGGGGGGAGTGTCACTGGCAATCGAGCAGCAGACTGCAATTTTGGAGTTAACCTTGACAGAATTTTGTGCCATCCGCCTGCTCAGAGTAGGTGAACCATGCATTGCACCTGGCGCCCCCTTAAAGATGCCTCCAAAATCACTTTTTTTTTTTACACTTTTTTTAAAAGTAATGTGTTAACTTCTCTTTTCACCGTCTTCTACCTGTTCTGATCGAATGACACAGATTTGTCTTTTAATTTACAGTATATCAGCGATGCCAGGGAGGCAAAGTGAAGATGAAATATCTGGTGTTTACCAGCATCTGTCATCAACAACAGCTAGCATGCTGTGGCTAATTAACTGAAAGGCTTTCCCGCTCAGTTAATTATCTCCTCATGCAGCTGCCTGATACGGATATCCTTTACAGAAAGTTTTCCATCTGCAGTTCCTGATGTGAGTGTGGCGCCCTGTCAAACTGCAATTGGCTACTTTGATCAAGTCTTACACAAACAGCACCAGGCTGCTGCAAAGTGACCACACAAGCATGTACGCTCTTGTTGACATCCAACTGTCCAGTCCTCTTGATGTTTCACACAGCCACTTATATTCAGTAAAAATCAACAAAACAGAAATCTTTATGTCAACCTATGGCTGAAAATCAAGGGGTCATGTCTCATTTCATTTCATCATCGAGATTTATAATAATCAACCAAGGCTCAGATGTTTCTGTAACCATCGCCTTCAGTATGAATATAATGCATATTGGTTGAGTATCAATTTATCTTCAAAAAATATTGGCCTTAATCCAAGAATCAAACCTACAGGAGACTTCAGGCCTTATTGTAACTTCAAACAGAGATGTTTTTTTTTTTTTTTAATTGTGTTTATGTATTTATTTATTTATTTATTTGTGATCATCAGTTTAAGATTAAGAGTGAATTTTGTTTGTTAGTTTAGCAGTACATTTTTTCTGTTCTCTTTTGAGTGCTACTTTTTTGTTTGGGCTTAATAAACAGTATGCTGTTAACTTATCGTCCATTTGCTAAAGGAACACTTGTTTCTTGCTAAAAGGTTGAAAAAAAAATTTAAATCCACACAATATATCACAAATTACAGGGAGCACAGGACAAATGAACTTTTTGCAGCAAGCCTTCTTTCATTGTAACTTTTGAGAAGAAAGCAACCAAATTAAATAAGTGGCAGGAAGAAATATTTATTTTTGATACAACAACATGCAGTTTTAAAAATACAAAAAATGGGCTGAGACCCAAACCATAAGAGTTAAACAGAAAGTGGGAAGGTGGTATATGTACTGTAGCTGCCACAATTATAAGTTATGTGAGTGTTATCACTGAGTTTCTTTTCCTAACCCTGGGCAAGCTGTTTTGTTGCCTAAACCTAACTGCCGACCTCTTGTATGTGACTTATCACTAACACCTTCTGGCTCAAGATCAGCCAACCCCTTCTGTGTCAAGATATGATGCAAAAGGCTGGGTCCTCTGCACCACTGTCAAAATGTGGTGAGCAGGGATGAGATCAAATTGGTTTAATAGTTACTTTGAAGACTGCATTTAATGTTCAATGCAAGAGAGGGCCAACTTACAATATTAAAAATGAAAAAAAAATCACCTTCCTACTCGGGCCCTTGACAGCTTCCGGACTCACCATCGATATTTACAGCAGTGGCTCTTGCTGTGTATGTGGCTGCAGGTCAGGGAAATGTAAATACAAAACCCACAAACACCAACACTTTATATATGTGCAATATCCAAAAGGGGAAATGGGACAGTGGAGAAAAAGAAAGTTATAGTGGGAGACTCAAACTATGCATGAGATTTCTTGAGATAACTTGGATGAAGAATTCTTTAAAAATTTGATTTGATGTAGGCTACAGGGGGGGGGAGTAGGAAAGTGCATTCTCTGAGAGAATTGAGAGCATGTGTGTGTAGATGAGCTGGAAATGGGTTTCTGAGAAAGAGTGAGTGTGATAGCAAACACAGGAAGGGAGGGCAGAAGATGAGATGAAAGCTAAAGAGGAAAGACATCAGGGAATGTGTACAAATACATGGCACACTAACACATACTGTACATACCTCAAAGTCCCCTAACCCCAGTCCATTAAAATAAACACATACATATAATATATAGCATGTTATAGATGTATACAGTGAATTCATCTAAGTGTGTTCATATACATTTGTATATATAGAATATATAGCCTGTATTTTCACCCTGCCATACTCACCCATACTGCCTTGCTTTCATGAATAAAACACTGGTATGCCTACACACCAATATTGTACTTTGACATACATTTTTGTACTGTACGTGCAAAACACACACCCTGTGCAGACACTGGCACTCACCCCACTTGAATAGTGCATGCCGCATCTGCATAGAGTACAGACACACTTGCACCCACACACACCATCTCTGTGCCAGAGGTCTACAGCAGTGCAGCTTGTTTAATGGAGCATTATTTTCCTGAGCGGGCATGGCAGATGAGGGCTGTCAGACCTCTAAGCTCTGAACATGGCATTAAACGCTGCACCCATGGATTACAGGAAAGTTGAAGTTTTAATGCTGAAAAATAAAACAAAACAACTCATAAGCTTGTGTTTTGCCTAGAAAGTGTATTGTGTTTTACTTTATCACTTGGCATGCAGTATATTCTGGGGGAAAGAGGTACGCTTAAATTACAAATAAAGAAATCTATAGCAAGACTGGTGTTTGAATTTCAGTCTAACTCAAAGACAGGTGAGCCTCTGGGTTTAACTCCACTACATTACCATCTCTTGTGTGCTGTGTTTTGTTGCAGAGATTTGTTTGCTGACTCGGGGCAGAAGGACAGCCAGTGTACGAGCGGACACGTACTGTCGCCTGTACTCACTGTCTGTGGACAACTTCAATGAGGTGCTGGAGGAGTATCCTATGATGAGAAGGGCCTTCGAGACTGTTGCCCTGGACAGGCTGGACCGTATTGGTAAGAAAATAACATTTAGACCATTTCAGAGGTAATCAAGATGCTGCAGACTGTTTTCGCAAACATTCATCAGGAAATCCTCAGTTGGTGTCAGAAATGAGCTATAGTGGAAACTTAACCTTGTTTTACCTTGTGATTAATCTTGTCTTACCCAGTCAGCATATCATTGAGTTCACTTCATTGCTTTGTTAGGAGAGAATGTATCTCTGTCTCAGTTTTACTCACTGACACTGATAGGAACAGCAAAGTATTTCAAACCAGAGCCACGGACAAAACTTTTAGGGCTATAAAAAACGTCTACACTGATACTCAATGACTGAAATTACTTTCAAAGTCATCTGCATATAAACATGCAGATAGAGCTCTGGTTTTGAAATCCCTGCGTGACTTCTCTTTCGCATACAATTGATATTCTCTCCATATCCATCGCTGTTCCCAGGCTCAGCCTGAGTAGATGAAAAATTCACAATGAAAGGCACGCCTGTATCATCACTCAGCCATCGCTGCATGCTCTGTTTTATCCTCAGCTATGTTTAGAATGGAAGATAGAGAAATTGCTTTAGGGGGTCTCTTTGTAGAAAATGGCTGCTTTGAAAAGATGTGGTGGGCTGATAGTGATGTTTCTGTGAGATGGTCTCTTGCGTACGTCCTTCCTCCTGGGCTCGGTGCTCATGTACACCCCTCTTCCCTAATTAAGTCACTCACACAGCAATGATCCACAAATTAATTACTGTCTTGATGGACTTTGCGCAATCTGATTGGAGGTGTGCAGATGATAGAGGGCCAGACGGTGCCAGGGTCGAGCTTGATTTAGATACAATACCTCAATGCAACATCTCCACTAATCTGCCACCAATCATACCAGAAAATGGAGAGATTGATCTGGGCTTAATTGCATTTACAATATCTTCGGGTTTCACAGCCTTTGTTAGCACCAAATTGAAAATGGCAGTCATGTGAATTAACCCTGTCATTGCTAGTGTGACCATTCAACAATGACTAATGGACTTTGCGGTCAGAGTTGCACTCATTTCTCTAGGAGGTTGGGTCAGCAGTTAGTATGGCTGTCATTGTGACGCAACTCCACCTCGTCTCTTTGACCTTGTGTTCAGCTCACAGGGAATTCAGAGTACATGTGATCCTAGGGTGGAAAGTGAAGAAAAACAACCAGGGGCAAGCATTTGTAAAAAGAAAATTATGAATACGTAAGTCCATTGAATCTTAAGTTTTGTCACGTTCTTTCTGTGTTGTGAGGTGGCATTGTAGAGCAATAAGATTTCAAGTTTGTCCCTGATTTTTTAAGATGCTTCCCTTTTATACGAGCAGCCAATAACAGGAAAGAAAATATGGCACCAAAAAGGTGGGCTTGACCCATTATCTCAGTGCTTCTCACACTCTATCACAGGCTGAACCTGCATCTTGTGGTACAGTGTTTGCTTTATGTTCTGTCCCTGTTACCTAGGGAATCACAGTAAGAGCTAGTCAAACATACACCGCCTACACCTTAGGCTGTCATCCTGAGCTTCTGTCTCTGGGTAGTTATCTCCCACCTATCTTTTGTTGTTGCTCTTATTCCGTGTTCTTTTATGCTTTGTCTTCCCCCTTCTGCTCCATCCCCCTGTCTCTTTCTTAAGTCTCTTCTCCCTTTATACCACTTGTGATTTTTAGGTACACATTTTTTTTCTGTATTCTCTCTCTTCATTGCTGTTCCTGTGCCAGCTTCTTCTATTGGAAAGGGTTGTTGGAAAAATAATGTGGTCACTCGAGTACACCCAAATGTCAACCTGGTTCTAACTGCCTACAAGATTCATATTCATTCTCCTGTTATCTCCTTCTTCTCTCACCTGTCACTCACTGTGTGTTTGTGTATGTGTTTGCTTTTACAGGTAAGAAGAACTCCATCCTGCAGCACAAGGTACAACACGACCTCAGCTCTGGTGTACTGAACTACCAGGAGAATGAGATCATCCAGCAGATTGTGCAGCATGACAGGGACATGGCCCACTGCGCCCACCTCTTGCAGAACGTCCCACCACAGACACCTCCCTCGCCCACTCCTGTCATCTGGGCCCCACTCATCCAGGCCCCTCTCCAGGCAGCAGCCGCCACCACCTCAGTAGCCATTGCCTTGACACACCATCCCCACCTTCCACCAACTCTCTTCAGGCCTCCGGTTTCTCTTCTGGGGTCCCTAAAGGACCCTCCAGGCAGGCTTAAGAAGTTCCACACATTTGTTCCTTCATCCACAGCACCCGGCTCTGCTGGTGACTCTCCCTCTAGCACACCCTCTAAACTGCACAGTGGGGTGGACATGCCATTGCTGGCCTCTTTTCGGGCCCTGCATATGACGTCAGGTACAGGTGCAGCTGGCTCTAGCCAACAGGCCTCAGGTAGCGGAGGCCAGCGTGGACCAAGTGGGGCTGGGTCCAGTGGAGGAGGGGCCTCTGCCTTCCCCTTCGGACCTTTCTCTTCCTCTGGTTCACCTTCATCTAGTATGGCCCAGCTACACCCACAACCACAGCACCAACAGCCATTTCGTTCCAGCACGCCACCTCTTTCAAACCTCTTCCACCAAGGATCGATAGGTGGGAGCACAGGGTCAGGAATAAGTGGAGGGGCAGTTGGGGCCTGTGGTGGTGCTACAGGGTGGTCTTCAGGTGGAGCAGTCGGAGGGTCTGTGGAAGGAGCTACGGGAGGAGAGCCTGCTTGGGTTGGAGAGGACTTTACAACTGGAACAAAAGGGCCACTGCCTGGGGGGCACTTTGGGTTGGGAGGAACTTCGGGTGGATCAGTGGTAGAGATCTCAGGGGAATCTATAGGAGGAATATCTGAAGGATCAGTGGGTGGTGCTTGTGGTAGGTTAGCAGGTGGGGCATCAGGTGGATCAGTGGGAGGCTTTACCTATGGGACAATAGGAGATGCAGCCAGGAGATCAATGGGAGGGACTTCTAGAGGGTCAATAAAAAGAGCCTCTGGGGGATCATTTGGAGGGGCTTCTGGAGAGTCACTAGTAGTGACGACCACTGGAGGATCAGTAGGGAAGCCTTCTGGTGGCTCATGTGGAGTGGCTTCTGGAGGACCAACAGCCTCTGGGGGATCACTCGGAGGGGGTTCTGGTGATTCTGGTTCTGGAGGATTGTTGGGAAGGGTTTCTAGTGGATCAACAACTAGCCATATAGGAGGAGGTTCAAGTGGGCCAGGGGGAGGGGTGATAGGAGGACATATTGGCCGAGCATCAGGAGGGGCAGTAGGGAGCCATATAGGAGGGTCTACAGCATGTCCTGTAGGAGGGGCTTCTGCTGGAATTACAGCTGGACTTCTTAGTTCCTCCCGTTGTCAGAGTCCTATATCTAGTGGCTCATCAAGCCCAATGCCTGGTCAGCTTCTCCATAGCCAGCCACCTCCTAAACCTCCTCAGGTGGCTCCTTTGCAGCAGTTTGCTGGGGGAGGCAGGACTACCAGTGGCTTAAACCTCTTCCATTCCCCTCCACATGGCTCCCCATCCTCTAGCAGACGACAGCACAGCCAGCAGCCCGCTGAGGGCTCCCCATCTTCCCTCAGCCATTTTAGCCTGGCAGGCCTCCAGTCTGGCTTACTGCCTCACCAGATGTCCCTGGAGAGGTCTGCCCTGGCCTCCTTGGCCCAGTATGGTTCAGCAAACGCCTCCCCCTGCCTTACCCCAGTGGCGCCCAGCCCTACCATCCAAAGCCCAGTGGTGGGCAGGACTTTTCAATACAGCGACCCCTCGAGTGCCACAGGATCCCACAGTTCTCTGCTCATGCCTCAGTCTTCTCTCCCTTCACAGCTTCCTAGCCAGCCACACACAACAGGGAGAGATTCTCCGCTGGGCTGCTTTTCCGAGGACCTAAAGCTTTTATCCAGCTCGCACCCATCTCTGCCCCAGGCCGTAGGCCACCATACAGCTCACCCCTCTGTGGAAACTGGATATTTCCCCTCACCCTTTTCTTCACCCACTCTTGTGCCCAAACCCTGTAGCTCAGTGCCAGGGAGCATGACTCCTCCAATCCAGATGTCTCCGGGGCACCCTCGCCAGACTCAGTCCCCTGGGGCCTCCCCGGCCTTGCCTCTACGGAGGGCCTCTGCTGCCTACTCGTCAGATCTAGAACCTCAAACTGTCCGCTCCAAACTCCCTTCCAATTTGTGAGGATTAATCACACCCTCCTGTGCTCCTCCGAACTGAAACACACACAAACTATCTCAGTGTGTGGCGTTGTTTTCTTTCTGTCTTCAGACTTCACTGTGTTCCACCTCTCATTTTACCAAGATCTTAAAAATTACTGTGATTTAAAAGACACTTTACCGGGTAACTCGGAGCTCTAGAATACTCTATATTTGTTTTATGCTTTGTCCTCTTTTTTATTCATACATACTGTACATAGATAGATATATATTTAAATGATAAGTTAATCAAGGGACTAGGAGGGTGTGAAAAAGATCTCCATTTTAAGGACAGTCATTTTCTTTATTTCTATAACTATGCCAAATTCATCTGGTGATGTTTGGGAAGACAATTCAATGGACTACTCAATAATATTCTTTTTCTGCAGGAACCTATGCACTAATACCTGCATGTATAAATTGCTTTTTGTGTGTTTCAAAAAAATTATCTAAATTTTTAGCTAAAACTACATGCTTCGAGATAGGCTGACTCTTGTACCAACTCATACAGGATCACATATTGTTGATCCATAAATGTATCTATTAGATTGTACTTATTTATCCTCTGTATAAACTTTTCAAAACCTAATGAGAGATGGAGAAGAGATTTTAGGAAACCAAAAAGACTTTTCCTGCGGGGTAATAATTCACCTCCTCTCGGCCCGTCAATCCTTATTTTATACCACTTTATCGTAATAATACTGTTTTTTGAAGCAGGGGGAGAGGGGTTCAGCGAGCTACCCTCCATCTCAATATTGAGACATAACAGTATGTGAGCGACTGGCTTTCTGCAGAGTCCTCGACCATGTCCTAACAAGCTCACTTTGTCTTCCAAGCTCATGCCGCTAATGTGTGTAGAAAGCATGTGTTGTTTTACTTCCTGACTGTGTGCAACTGTTAATGTGTGAGTGTTACTGAGAATAAGTGTGTGATTCAGTGGAACAGTCGGATGCAAGGAAAGACTTTTCCATGGACTGATCAAAAGGATGTTTGCCTTTCACACACAAAAACTAGGACTTCCATTAACCACAGCTTGTGTGTTGCATTGTGTAGCACTCAGAGAGTTTAAAACTATAACAGTAGCCCCAAATCTAGCCTTTCAGTCATTGAGCAAATGCAGTACATACAGTACACAAGCTGAAATATCCGAAAAGTGCTGGAAACAGAAATATGCCACTTGATATTTGATTTGTGCTTTATTTATTTTACTGTAGCTGCTATGTGATCAACATAGACCTGTTTCCTCATTTAGGGTCAGTGCTGAGTTTGAGATGTTGAATGTATGTACATTTGGTGTTGCTAAAAGCAAGTACTGTAGCTTGGTGGATGCACTGAAGGCACAGTAGCCCTAGGGCTTAAGAGACTGTTCTGTAACTAAAAAGGCCATTGGTTAAATATTTTCGACAGACGTTTTCATCAGCAGCCATTTCTCCTGCCAAAGTGTCCTTTAGCAAGACACAGAACCAACTCAATTGTTGTGAGGCAATCTGGATATATGACTCAGTAAGTTGCCTGAAACAGCTCACTGTTTACTGCATGGTCTCAATAACTTTTTGTCATTCTGCTGCGCCGCTTCTGTAAGTCTGTAGGAAATTGCTTGCATTAAGTTGCAGGGAGGACTTTGACAACCATTAGTTTGAGTTTTGTCCCAGTGAACATTTTACAGGGTTCCCACGGTCATGAAATTCCTGGAAAAGCTATGACATTAGAAAAACTGTTTTCCAGGCCTGAAAATAGTTGAAAAGGTTTTAGATATAAATTGTTTTGGCTATCGTTTAAAATATGTTCATAAAAATCCCAAAACATGTCTAACATTACAAGTATGGTCCAGTTATTACCAATTTAATTTTTTTTTGCTGCACTGCATGACCATTTAAATTTCACTAGTGTCACATGATACACATAGACCAGACCGGCATTGCATCGCTAAGGCCACGCCCCCTTTTTCGGGGAAAGAAATATGCTGTCACATCAGGAGAGAAACGGGAAAATAGCAGGTTACCCAAGGCTTTCACACTGAGATCTGATGCACATAGGATACTGAATATTCACAGTCAGTTTGGTAAATGGCTAAATGATGCTGGTGAAAGTTGCTACTGACGGATAGCTAACGGTAGCTTGACTGGGAGATGCTGCAGAACAATAACAAGACCAGAAGCATCAGACTGATGTCTCCAACTAAATCTCAGCCTGTAGATCAAACAGTTGGCTATGAACAGCTTGAACAATACCTGGTGATTCAATCAAATATGTATAAATATCCTGATGTTGGGTCATTGATCCACTTGAACAGGGGAAAGACTGATTGGACATGGCAGCAATCAACCTTCATTTGTTAAGGTGACGCTCAGGTTCAGGCAAAGTTGCAAAAGTCATTCGGCATGTCCATAGAACAAACATTTTTTTAACAATAAAGTGATAAAACTGCGTTGACAACTACAGGATCTGCGGGTTTCTATCCCTCAAAAAGGTGTGTGGCTTGACATTTTACCTAAAATGTGTGGGAACCCTGCTTAAAAATGTACCAGCTATTATTGAAAGATCTGGACTTCACTTTTGATTGCATTGCTGCCGGTATCTCGGAATTCATATAATTTATATATATATATATACATTGAGAAAATCTAGATGTATCTGTTTGCATAAATCAAACATGGGAATAGTTTTACCATGTATTCATTCAGAATCAGGTGGCACTGTCAGAGAGCCTCACAGTGGTCAAGAGAACTGAATACACAGTCAGAGGAAGGTATCGCTGTACTCCCAAAGGAGAGCAGCAGTGATATGCTTCTACATGTTTGTCTGTAGCTCATCACCAAGACAGACCCGGGTTCCACTCAGACAGCTGAGTCCCTAACTCAGTCACAGCACTCAGCCACAGCAGCCTAATTTAACAAGACATGTCTGTAATCCCTTGACCCTCGCAAGCTATCATGGACTCGCACACAGAGGTGCACAGTGACCACGCTCTCCCCTCATTACAGTTCCCAAAGGTCCCTGTAATAAGGTATAGCAATACACATGACGTGACACACAGCTGCACGTATGCACATTTACAGACATGCACACAACAACCAGAGCACACAATTACTTCTCCGGGCACAAAATAAGAAATATTCAACAATCCTCTCTTTTTTTTTTACCCACAGCATTTAATGTTGTTATAAACATCCTTGACTGAATTTGCAGTAAGCTAATCTATGACTGATTGATTTTCCACTTACTTACTGCCATCAGATCAGCTAGGCCTGTTTATATAGCCAGCAGTTCTTACCACTTTTATGATTAGTGATTTAATGTATGACTTGTGTTGAAGACATGAACACATGCACTGTAACTCTCAGTAGACGTGGGATATTAATACAACTTTTACAATCTTTATTTTTCATTAGTTTTGAATAACTGTTTAGTCTTCTATCACAAGCAACTTTTTCTACATGCACACGGCTACACATGTACATCACTATTTATATCAACTGCCTTGTCAGATATTGGGTCAACACTGCCATTAAATAACAACAGTCTTCCATCATCAGCGTATAGGAAAAGGTCGAACTTCGAGCCCTGCAATTGTGTTTTAAGCAACGGCATTGATTATGTGTTACATTTTAAGGCCCAGACACACCAAAGTGATGTCAAAGAACTAGTGGC
Organism: Epinephelus moara; assembly: GCF_006386435.1. Classification (NCBI taxonomy): domain Eukaryota; kingdom Metazoa; phylum Chordata; class Actinopteri; order Perciformes; family Serranidae; genus Epinephelus; species Epinephelus moara. The sequence continues at coordinate 16,273,362 of NC_065506.1, read as the reverse complement.
TATGAAGGCCGACTGTTAGGTCGCCTCACGCTGCCTGTGTCTCAGCCAGAAAGTTTCACCTGACTACAGCCCACGACTAACTACCACATACATTCTGTGCCTGCATGAGAGGAAATAACTCTTCATACCAGCAGGCCATGGTAGTCTAGATTCGTCATTAAAAAAGTGAAACTGGAAGATGCTAATGAGCACATTAACAACATGACCCCGTGTTGGAAGAACAAAGCATATTTACCATGTACTAGCGAACAATGACACAAACAGTTATGAACCGTTTCTGCAAAAGAGCTCAATGGCTTAAAAAATCTTACCTAATATAACAAGTTTGTTTTGATGCCATGCCTCTTTGACTTTAGTTGTGCCAGTCAACGGAATTCACTCTGATTCAACATGCTGTATTGGCCGAAAAAAAGCCAACAAGGCCCAACTAAAGCCAGTGGTGCAGGACACACCGCCAAAACTAGGATGACAGACACTCAATGACGTCCCAACATTCGGCTTGGTGTTTCAGGGCTCTAGCAGTGCATTGTTTATTTGATGACACATTTTCTTATTTTTGTTTGGATAACTGGTCAAATGTAGATGTTATTGTGTGAAGATCATTCCAGAAAAAATAATCCACAGTAGTGTTAGATATTGCAACAATCATTGATAACAATAGTAAACATATAGATTCATTTGTTGTCTTTCAATCAAAAATTGCCACACTTTACAAGTGCACACAAAACCAATGGCTGACTAAAGTGTGTCCGAGCATGATCTGTGTTACTAGTCACGTGAAGCGTAGGATAACAACAGCTGACATAGGAACAGACGAGGCAGAGTCGGGGGAGGTGGACACAGCGAGAACTCTATGATTAGCTTCTCATTACAGAAATACTCCTGAATTAGATTACATAAGTGAAATCAATAATGGATCATAGCATTTATGTGGATACACATGACCTTTTCATGGTCCTCTTCACTGACGGAGCAGGCGTTACTAATGGTGAGAGCAGTGTTTCGCTCACCTCTCTCACATTTAACATCATCTGCAGTAAACAGCTGTTGGAAAGGCTCTCAAACATTTATGTTGGCCTTGCACCTCGCTGTAGGAAGCCCCGCACTCTTTAGACCACCATCCAGAGGGGCAAAGGGGTGGGAGAGACAGAGCTCTGCAACAGAAACGACAGTAGGTAAACACATAGAACTCTTTCACCTCTGGAATACTAATTGTCTGCACACAGTGTAGGCGCTGGTCTTCCTGTACCTGCTAGCCTCGCACTGCACTAAAGCAGACAGACAGCTGTGCCTCGCACATCAGGAAAAAAGTCCCCTTTTTTCCCTCACAATATGACCTTATTAGACGTGGAGCTGGGGAACAGTTTGAAGCCAGCCTGCAATACAAAGGTGTAGATGTGAGGAGACATTGATGCACTGAGGGAATGATGTAGTCGGACTTTTATCCATGGGGTAGACAGGTGGAGAGGCACCCTGTGGGGTACTCATGCTGACGGGGTATCTGTTTCTCAGAGGACTTGTGGCATGTCGCCCCCGTCCTTATGATTGTACCTGAGTGCTAGTGGATGTTTGTCAGTGTGGTATTGATTGGATGGATATGAGGGAAAGCTTTGAGCGTTTGCTATGTAGCTGGCAGCTAGTGTGTGTGGGTGTGTGTGTGTGTTTACCATGCTGGGTCGATAGCTGGGGCTGGACGCCGTCGGAGGAGGGTGGGACAGGGAGGCACAGGTCATAGCCTACGGGGAGATAGACATTGGACAGGGATTGATTAGTTGGCCTGAACTTAGTCTGGTCCATTATCACAGATAAGTGGTTTAGGGGAGGGTTGGGTGGGCACACAGTGTATCAGCTGAATCTGTCACTGTCAGTTAGAGAGCTGACACAATCTGCATGATGTCCTGTCTGTTTCATCTGGCTCGGCATCTTTGCAAAATCTCCTGTCTTGGACTTTTTATGCAAGAAAACTGACAGTTTTTTATGAAATTTAAGAAAAGCGCTTTTTGATTGATGACCATGGGGCTTTGAAATGATGTAATGTTTATGAAAAGGGGTTTCAGAACAATTTCCTCAACTCACAGAAGACCATGTAATCCCTCAATCCGAGTAAAGACATGAAAATAACTCAAATTGGAGTAACAAGATTTCCACCTGACAGCAATGTTTATTCTTCAAGGGGATTTGCTAATTCCATCCGCCCAGACTATTTGCTGTAGCCTCGTATGTAGCGTAATGTAGTATAGAGACTGTTTTTTAGAGGAATCAGCTGGGAATTAGATAAGGGGGCTTTGAAACTTTGTGTCTTTTGAGAGAAGCGAATAAAGAAAAACAACTGTGACTCACTCACTCACGCTGGGAACTATTTCCATGATGTCTCCCTGTGTCACCCATCTCACAGTGTGGAGAAAACGGCTATATGGGAGCAACAGAGGAAATAGCAATGAAGGGCAGCTGAAGGATCACAACAGCTGCCGGCGCTGTGTCCAATTGCTCCAAGCTAGTCTGTTCAGAAAACAGCTAAAAGGAAGTAGTGCAGAGGCATCTGACATGTCTGTGTTTTGATCCTGTAAGGTATTACTGTTTCATTTTAATATCTTGCATTGGTAAAAATTGGTTGCTCTATTTTAAGTGAATCTAATCTAGGTCAGGGCTACCTAGTCTGAAGAATGAGACTGAGTGTTTTGGGGTTTTAAAAAAAAGGAAAATTAATATGAATTCATAATGTCTGGCAGAAGTTATTAATCTTTTCCTCTGCCTGAGGCCAGGCCTGGCTCCGGCCCTGCTGTTGGCCCTAGCTAGATGTGTTGTGAAGCTGCCAGCAGGTCTGTAAGTTGCTTCAGTGCAACCACCCCCATCGCGGACCTTTGGTGGAGTTCCACATGGCACCCCTGTGCCATTTCCAAAACTCATGGTTGTTTCTGTAAAGCAGTATTCTCAGATTCAGTTTGGGGCATTTCCAATTTCGCTGCCTAATCTTAGCCCCCCTCTCCCTTTGTGCCGCCCTACTCGCTCATGAATATGGGCTGGTGAATCAGCGATGCACACTAATGAAATCATTTGCTGTGATTGAGGATTAGATGTAGCAGCGGCGGAATCGAACCTGCAATTTCTCTGGGGAGAAAAAGGCACGTGTGTGTGTGTTTTTTTTTTCCTTTTTCCCCGAGGCCCTCGTTATTCATTCATGACCACAAATCCCGTCTACCCTTCCCACAAACGCTCAATTTATTTCGTACACAAGCACCAGAATCAGGTGTTCCGTATGACAATGTACCTCAGAGTGATTGGATATCATATGAAGATTGCTATATGTGGTGAAAAGTTGTGTTTACCGTAGCGTCTAATGTGACTGACCTCTTTTGCCGCCGCTCCAGTGAGATGGAATAACACGACAGTAATGTTATTTTGACCACAAAGTGAGCTGTTGGGCAGTGTAACCTGGATGTGACCCAGTTTAAGGATACCACGCAACAGCGGGGAGCATATGAATTCACGCTAAGGCTGTATCACCTAAAGATCCTTCAGGGTAACGGCACTGTGGCTAACTGGCAGGAGTTTGTCTTTGTAACTGTCGATATAAAGTCATCGATTCAACTCATTTGACATGGTTCTGTGAAGTAACAAATATGGAAAGTAGACGCTTAGATTTGGTTCTTAAAATACATGTTTCTCTGCTGATTGCAGCTGATCAGAAAATCCTGTGGGGAAGCCAAAGGTGAGGCTGCTCTTCACTGGATTAGTCTGGGCGGGGATGGGGGGACAGAAAGGGCACGTTCGTACTACATTTGGAGAGATGAGGGTTTACATTAAAACTCCTGCTTCTCGAAGCTACCCTTCATTTGCTGAAGTATGTACTATATTTCCACTTAATCTGATGTTGGGAACATAGTGTCGATAAGGTACTTACTTATACAGATTTATATATTTCCATAGGACCTATTTATATTTCTGTATTTATTTTAGACTCTCTTAATAAGTGATGTCATCGCCATAACAGATAACGATAAGCAATGTTCACCAAACTGTGTGTCTGTACAGAGTTCATAACATGTCCATGATTTTTAAAGCAACATGTCATTGTATAATCTCTCTACATTGGTGCGGCGCAGGAGTGGGACATTTTCGTTACATGATGCTACAGACCAAGACTTTCTACCTGAAGGCTCAACCTTTTTGTTTTGTGAAGGCAGTGACTGGTTCAACACTTCTTTCGAGGACATGCGACCTTTTGGGATTGGACAGTATTTTGACCGCTTTGCTATTGATCAATGGATATCTATTTTTTCTGCATTTAACACAGGAACTATGGGAAAAAGCAATAAGGGAACTGTACAGGTATGGTGTGACTGGATGTGGACCTACGGGACATTACACCGACCCACGCGACAACCACACACACAGTAGCCGTGGCTCGTGGTTAGTGCGGCGGTGGAAGGATTGAGGCAAAAACTGCATTGTCGATAAGCACACATACTGGATGAAATAAAACGGTATAGAATAAAATATAAGGAACACCTGCCTGGAGTGTTTTTTCTCTGTTAACATGCAGCATGCACTCAATTCTAATTCACAGGGTCGCTTAGATATGGCACAGTGCAATATGTGCACCTCTTTAGGGCATTCTGACACCATTTTTGTATGTGTTTTTTCCTACCTGTGTTTGCAGCCGGGTGCAGGAAATGGCGAGTTTGTGAGGTTGCTCATTATTTTCTCCCTCCGCCTTTTGAGAGGTGTCAATAAGCAAAAGCCTTTCGCGTGCGCATTTGCTCACAGATGCACACAAAGAGCGGTCAAGAGACAGGTGAAGCTCCTCAGAATGCTGCAAATGTTGGCAGACTGTAAAAAGAAGGACAGTCTGCGTCTGCCCCTGTGAGCACTCAGCCATCTGCTTCATTAGAATTCCCCCTTGAGGTAACCTTCCCGTCTCCTAGAGCAACTCATTGAAAGTGAAGGGCTTTGTTTTAGATTGTCTATTGTAATTACACATTATTCTCTTCCTCTGATGCCTGCCTGCTGAGAGGAGAGGAGCTGGCTTACAGTCGCCCGCTCTGCATGTGATGGCGACCAAAGAGCACACAGGAAGCGCAGTGTAAACTCTGCATGGCCGCCATGTGAGCCCTCCTGTATGCCGCCTCTGTGTGGTTTTGTGCAGCGGGCCAGATCAGCGAGGTCACGGTGACATCCTCGCAGTTGAGGTGGCTGTCTCTCTGCTACCATAGAGGGACAACCAGCACTAATGCCTTCCTCTGCAGCATCTGGGATAATCTGCTCTAGTTCTCCTTGGGTCAAACTCAACAGTAATTAATCCTACCATTACCCTGCAGGCCTCGGGGTTAAAGCACTGTATATGCGTGTGTCTCAAGTTTTTCCTTTTACCAGATAGCCCCTTTCAACTCCACGCTGGTGCTGGAGGAGGGAGAGTGCCTCGACTTCTACATAAATTAAAATGTTTTAATTGTGACATTTGAGAGGGACATGGGGATTTGGGTGGATTTCAGTCTGCCAGAGGGATGAAACTTGAGTGTCCTGAAAGTCTAAGATCTGTACAAAGCAATAGTGAATCAAAAGTAGAGTTGTTACATAAATTCAGGACATAAAAAATATCAATATCTTGTTTTCACATCCTCTTTTTTTGCCGTTTTTCCCTGTCTGACTTTTATATTTGTAAGTTTGTTTTCAAGAACAAATGCTTTTACTTTTCCCACATCTTCTCATGCTTGTAGCATACGGGTCTGGCACTTTATTTTTTGGCAGCCCAGGGCCCAGAGCACTCAGACACACACACACACACAGTAACTACAGCACATCCGTATTAGTGCATTTTTTCCTCTAAAACCCTGCTGTCAAAGCCTTTTGACATCTGCCAGTTTGTTCACAAATATTGTCCAAATGCCAACTTTGCTGTGCTCCAGCTTTAGATGCGCATGGCTGAAAGTTTTCTTTTTTTTGTCAATGTGTATGTGTGTTTCCATGCATGTGGGCGACTCTGTGTACTTGTGTATGCCTCCTGGGATTAAGTTCATGAAAGCATACGCATGGATAACATCACAAAGATGGCCACAGGTTGCCAACCTGATGTCCCCACTCTGCCTCTTGCTCTGCCAACCCCCCGCCCAAAAAGCCCAGGCCCTCTGCTCGCTCCTTCTCTCCCTTGCTGAAATATCATGACGGTCAGAAATGGGCCATATGTGCCCTACTTAGAGGTAGAGGTAGAGGAAAATGCTGACAAAACGACTCAACTATGTGTGGGTTAGAATTAGGAAGAAGAGGCTGCTAAGGTCCAAGCTAATAGCTCCCATCATCAGGAGAAGACATGTGAAATGTGATTAGCCCAGCGGTGAATGCACGTCTGTCAAATTGGATTTCCTTGTGTGTTATTAACTTATGCACTCTGAGGACACTCTATACCCCAGTGGTGGAAAGTATCATGTACATTTACTCAAGTACTGTACTCAAAGTACTTGTAATTTACTTGAGTATCTCTGTTACATTCTACTTTACTCACTTTACTTTATTTGACAAGTGAAGTTCAGATTAGGACTGAGGGGCTGTGGGTCAAGTAAGAGCATGGGGACAGCTTCTCAGAGTGACTCAATCCACTTTAATCTCCCAAAACAACGTAGGACAACTGAAAATCGACATCTTATATATCACTCTGCCAAACTTCATCATAACTCTTATTACCTGCACGTAAGGTGAGCGATATTAAATAGTTCCCAAATGTAATGTGAGAAGCAAAATAAAATATGTAAACAAAATATGAATGTAGTGAACATTAATTATGTAGCTGCAAAATAATGACCAGAGAAAAACGAGACAATCTACTTGATACATCCTCACGAAAAGAAATCTCCTCTTACAACAGGTCGGGGCCTACCAGCTTGTTCCATAAAAGACATTTAACCTCTAAATGTTTTGCATGCTTTCATTTAAATAACTGTCTGAGGCCCAGTGAGATAAATCTTGCCAACACCACAAACAAGCAGGATGGCAGTTCAGTCCATTGCTATGCTGACCACATGTCGAAGTTGCTTCTAATAATCAGGCCAGTGCCTTGTTCGGCAGCTTGCTGTTACTGGTGTGTGAATGGGTGAATGAGAATCAATTTGGAAAGAACTTTGGATAAAACAGCTGTATGTTCAATACATCCATACTTCTACTTACTTACAGCTGGGGTAGGCAGTTTTCTTGGCAAAAAAAATATACAGTAGAATCTCAAAATACATTCTCCTCCTCTTTCTGTTCTAAGCTCCACCCACTAGACAAGTACAGGTATGTGCACGCACTTCATACAGAAATCCAGTGTTTACCATTAATTAATTTATTTCACCTTTTTCATTGTAAGGCTCTGTCTCTCTGTTTATCAGACCACAAATGAGGCAAGAATTAGCTAGCTACCACACCCCGCAGTCCCTCCACTTCACTCCCCGCTGCAGTAGACTGCTTCACAGAGGCTCTGGGATTAACCTTTAGTCCGTGGCTGTGGCAACTGGAATACAGCAGTCACAGAGGGCAGATGGCCAGAATAGCACCTGGTCTAATTGGGGCTGCTATAGGAGGTCCAGATGTTGTAAATTTGTAAAATATGCTATGTAATTTAAATTGTGTCCACATATTGTCTGCATGTGGATTTATATTACTTTGATATTTAGGTACCTTCTATGTACTTCACAATGTACCTTGCAATTTTTGTCAAATGTATTTTTCAAATGTATTTGCATAATTTTTCTATATATTTTTCTTAGTATTTTTCCAAACTGATTGATACCAGTTGACACCAGGTGTGTTAAATCACATGTCGTGTATGGGCAGGTATCTTCTCAAGCTACCAACTCTCTGTCTATCCATTTAACAGCAGTTTGAGAAAGAGCCTTGTGCTCGAAACGTCGCAGCGCAAATAAAAAAGCCTTCACTGGGAGCTGAGACTTGGTGTGCGGTACATTTTCTCTTTTTTTCATAATTGGGGCTGCTGCCAGCTCTCCTCCCAGCAAGGCGGTCTGTAGCGGCGGGGAGTGAGGCGGAGAACATACTGTCATTCAAGGCTCTAGGTAGCTACATAAACATGGACATGAATTAACCACAGGCAGTTGTTGCCAATGCTGGAGTAGCTACTCTTTCTGCAGGATTCTCCACCTTTGACTCAAGCTTTCACTGAAGGGACATGTATGTGCATTATAGAACAGCCAATAGGAACGCCCTCTCTCTGAAATGACCTATGATTGGCCAAAGTCTCCAGACATGGGCTAGATTTTCTAAAGCCTGAAATAGAGCCAAGAGGAGGTGCATGAGTCTAGTTTTCTCTCAGACCACTTGAATAATAATATGCTCAAAGTTTATTATGGGAATGCGATGCCATAATAAAACTGCCTACTGAGGCTTTAAATAGGATTTTGAATTAAGGGCATTTACGTGGCTGTTTTGCTTAAGTAAAGGATCTTAATGCTTCTTCCACTTCTACTATCTTCATATTGAGCTCACACTGTGATGTACATTCTAGGTATATCACATAATATCTACTCTTTTTTTTCCACCTTTTTTTGTGCCATTGCCATGTTATCAGGTGAATGTTAATCAGAGCTGAGAGAGACAGACTTTGATGCGATGATGCGCTGCCTTGAGCTGCGACCTCACAATGATATGTCAACACAAGAACCAGCAGCTCAAGTTGTCACCCTGCCATCTGCTAACAGTCCGTCCTAAATGTCCGTTTCTAAGCGCAGCCAATCCCCCCTCCAGACGCACCCTCAGAGGCTGATACAGTTAGCTGCCTATTTCTGACTGGGGAGGCTTAATTCCATCTTGCAATGCTCATAAAATGTTTAAATACTGTTTATTGAATCGGCCCTAGAGATTGAATTGCAGAGATTAATTTCAAAATGTGATATCCGCTATTTCCAAAATATGACCCCTACTCTGCTTAACTGATTGCTGGCATGAGAGGAAAATATTCCAGTGGATATTTTGGGCTTTTAATTTAAAGGAGAGTGATGTTTAGTGCAGGTTTTTGAAATGCTGAGCAGTAAGCTGATACAGTTTTCTCTCCACAACAAACATTTTGCAAAGAAACCAAATACATTTTAATATATTAGCATGCTATATCCTTCAGTGGATGATTCCTGCATATTTCATAAAACCTCTCTCCCCTCTAAAAATAACAATAGAAAAAGAAACCCAGAGGAACTCATTTAAAAGAGAGGAAAATGCCATTTTCTTATTTTTAGCAATTATAATCCTCCATGACTGGTGATCCCTGCAATACCATCCTCCTCCACTTCCTCATCCTCTCCCCCAGTGAGAGTTGATGGGGAAAGCGATCTCATCCAGCTTTTCCCCCCCTTGGCTCCAGAAACGCCGCATCCCTCACCATACACTATTGCTGCTTTTCACAGGGTGAGGGTAAACTGTAGTGTGCAGAAGGCCCAACCCCCCCACAGCCTGCAGCCCCTGTTCCCTGTTTATCATATTAGCCCGTGCCCTTGAGCATTTTGCAGCCAGACTCATCCTTTGAACTAAAGAGAGAAAGCAGACCAGGGCGGCCATACCATAAATCATGTGGGTTTAAATTCTGACAGTAAATGGCCTTGTACTAAACCATCGCCAGGCTTCAGAAAGAAGCATCCTGATTGGTTGTCTTTGGTAGGCTTGTGTTCCTGTCATGGCTCCTCTTCCAGCCTTGAGAAAGATCAGAGGAACACGGCCCTTTTTCATTTTCTCTTTGGTTATGAAAACTAAATAAATATTAGCAGCACAATACGCTGTGTGATAAAATCATGTGGATGTGAGAGTCAGCCATGAGGAGCTGGGGGAGCCAGGATCAAATTATCATCCTCCATATGCATCTAAAAAGGCTTAATTACACCAGTGGAAGACTAGCCATTGTTCAGAATAATTAAGACGGTTGGAGTGTCATTACCGACTCCCATAGTTATAACTTTGCAGAAGAGCCAGTCCGCTGAGCAGAAGCACTCTTGGATGGGAGAAGAGGAGCAATTTTGCAGTCAGCCAGCCAATGCACTGAATGTCACACTGGCCCTGCTGACCTCCATGCTTCATCTCACCTGCAAATGAATGTCTTACCTTCTGGTGGGAGGGGGGGAGGAAATGCAGCTCATTCATGTCGCAGATTCCAGGCCTGTATCCAATGTGACTGGAATCCACTGCATGAATAAGCTGCGGTCCTCATCATCTGAAAACAAACAAACAAGCGCACAAGCATTCCTGCGGTGGCCATCTTGATGCATGCCCCAAATGTATGAACAAAATGTTTCTCATCAACGAGGTAACAGATGGAATGCACATGGCGAAAGAGTCACAGCCAGCATTGCGATCATCCTCCTTATGTCAAATGGCCTGTAATGTTATGTCATATAGCCCAGGAGAGCTGTTACACATACCAGTGCTGAGTGAAATCAGAGTCAGCTGTGATTGTTAGACTTTAGTACAATGGAAGCCTGAAAGGCCTTTTTCATTGAATGATTTCTTTTCCCATAATGGAACAAAAAAAATTCACTCTTGCTGACCACCTCTGGTGTGCTTAAGAGTCAGAAATAGATCTCACTGCAAAGCTAAAGGACCACTGAACAATCAGCAGCACATTGAAAAAGAGAGGGCTGTGAAAGGAGGAGGAGGAGAGAGGTGAGTGAGGAAGGAGCGAGGCAGAGACAGAAGAATGAGAGGTGGGTGAAAAGGGAGACCTCGAGCAAAATTAATTAGGTTTGACACAATGGCTACATGGTCTAAATTATGAAACACCTATAATTGATTGACATTCCTTATTGACCAGGTCTGGTCCGCTTTTGGCTGCCATTGCAAAGGGGACTGTAAAAATGATTTCTGTGCTTTTGCCAATATGACTTCAGAAAGAATCAAGTCACATAGCGCTTTAAGAGATACGCAGATCATTCAGGCATTTGGTGATGCTGCCATTCTCCCCTTGTGCCCGTCAGCACTGCAGAGTTGTACCACTTATGTCAGTCTCTTGACAACAGAAAGATAATACTTAAAAAACGACTATGTGACTGAACACACAAAAGAGGTCTCATTTAGTTAAAATAAAAAGTGTGACAAATCTGTTAAACTGTGTAGCAAAGCTTTCCAAACATATAAAAAAAAAAGAAAAATTCCAAAAATAAAACCACTGACTGATCTTACACAGCTATAGTTAAGGTTTGGTTAAAGGAGCTGTATATGACATTCAGAGTCTGAGCTGGGATTGTCCACACATGGTTCTCAACATAGAGACAGCTGAGCTGGCAGCTAGCAGCTAATGGTGCTAACAGCAGTGGGAGCTAAACTTCAACACCATAAATTAGCATCCAACCTTTCCATTAGGTGAATACAAGTCCAATATTCAATCTTCTTTTAACTCCTTTTTGGTCTCTACCCTCTCCTGAGGGAAATATGTATTTCTTTAGCGACTAAATATTTCACTATGTTCACCAGTTTGTCGTTAAATATGTCCCTCTGCTGTGAGATTTTACAGGTTTTTTTGACCAAAAAATAGCTCACTATCAAAACATAAAGCCGAAGGGAGCTGCAGATAGGCATGCTAATTCTCTGTAGATTCACGCTACAAGCCAGCCCATTCACATTGTTTTTGTATGGTAATATGACACATTGGTTTATGAAAAATATCGTTTATTGCTGCTTTAAGCCATCAAGCTGACGAGATTGTGCATCATGTCACTTGCAAGGCACTGCCCCTACATGAAATACCAAGTTTACAGCGAGTCCCGTTCAGCTGCTACCATCTGCTGGTTCACAGTAAACCGAGACACAAACCATGTTGATTATTAACGTCAGCTTCACAAGGGTTACAAGTTTATTACTGACAACGTAACATTACAGGCTTATCATGTTATTACTACACTGGGTTTGACAGACTAGAGTGAAATGTTAATTTACAGTACATTATAAGATGTCATTAGTTGGAGACCGAGTGTAAATACACAGTACGGTTGTATGCTAACTGTTATTGAAAAATAGGTCATGGTTATTATTGCATGTCTAATGTTCGCAATACTTTCCTCAGTAAAGTTTCTATTCTATATCCAATTAAAAGGGCAAAATACAGTTATTAAGGCTAAAGGTAAAGCTTTCATTGTGGGTTTTTTTCCATATTGCATTGAAATAGCCTGTTTGGAGTGATCAAATACTAAACAAATAATCATTGCCAACACTGGATGATGATAGATAAAGAAGTAGTGACAATACAGTATGCTTTGAATTCATTAGATACATTAGATATAGCTGTGCAGTGTTCTAAGCACACCAGATGTCATGCAACAATAGAACGCTCATTGCAACCGTAAGAACCTTGAGACGGGGCGCCCACTAGCTCACCTAGGAGCGGACGCCCCGTGTATAAAGGCTTCATCCTTACTGCAGTGGCCGCGGGCTCAACTCCAACCCGTGGCCCTTTGCTGCGTGTCGTCTCCCCTCTCTGTCCCCCTTTCACTCTGGATTTGTCCTGTCTAATAAAGGCAAAAACACAGAAGAAAATTAGCCTTGACTTGGAATTCACAATTCAAGATTAGTTCATTGGTTCTGAAGAAACTTTGTCTTGGTCATAGAGAAAAAAAATCCCAAGGAACAAATGAATATGGCCCTGAAAGAGTTGAGATTTGACTTGAATGTGCCCCTGCAAACTTTATGGCTGTATAATAACATAGCTAATGTCTAATATCACTAATATCACATAGGCTTTGTCACTTGAGCGCAAACGTGTTGTTTTGGGGCATTTTCTGTCATTTATCTAAAAAATGAAAGGGTTGAGAGCCGGGTAATGCCTACAAACTTCATCTAACAGCCATCTATGAAGCAGGTCTCACAGAGGCTATAGAGTCTTTACATAACATGAAGGAAGCAGATGCTAATTTGTGTAAAGGATGACTCACTTTCATTAGCAGAGGTGGATCCTTCTGAGCTATTGTACCTTTGATGTTTCCTCCTCAGGTGTTTCACAGGGAATTGTTTTTTATTTGCAAAATGTGCAAGATTTATATTGCATGTAATTGTCTGTGTGTGCATGTGTGAGTGTGTGAGCACATAGCTCACAGCAATGGATACAATAGACAGTTACAGTACAGTGCCAACTTCCCCAGAGCAAAACAGAGAAAAGACAACAAGAGGGAGGAGTGAGGAAAATTGTATTGTGTGTGTATGCATGTGTGTGTGTTTATATGTGTGACTGTGCCTCTTTGGCGGTGTCTATGAGTGTGTGTACGTGTGTGTGCCAGGACACAAGAGCTGTAAGTATGTCAGTATGTGCACATGTGCGTGTTTTGTGTGTGATAAGAGGGATGGAGGAGGGGGTGGAGGAGAGAACCTGGAGCAGAGATAGAGTAGGAAGGAGGAGGAGGAGGAGGAGGAGGAGGAGGAAGTGAGAGGGTTGTGCAGGGGACAGGAAAAGACCTGTGAAGTAATGGGTGAGCGATGGATTGTGTCTGTGGCCACGGTGAGTGTACTGTAGGTGTGCGTGTCTGTGTTTCTGAAGAGTGTGAGGAAGAGATGGACGGACAGGGAGAGAAAGAGGCGGTGTTTTTGAACATCCAGCTCTGCTTCCTTTCTAATCCTGGCACAGCCGTTGGGATTAACGGAGGCAGTTAAACTCTGAATATTTCATGATTTTTACGTTTCAACCACAAACTAGTTTACATTATTAGCATGCTCCTTACCGATGATTAGAAGAGTCAGACGTGATTGTTGACCCATATCTCCTGTTTTCTATTCGCCTAACTGACCAGTCGCTAAACTCCTCCCCTGAACAGTGATTGTCCAATCATAACTTAGCAACCGTAACTAGGCATGGCAAGTTGAGCTGGTGTGCATAGGGCTCCATTAAAGGTCTAGTGTGAAGGATTTAGGGGCATATATAGGCAGAGATGGTATTTTTCTTTAGTGTATAATCACCTGAAATTAAGAATCATTATGCTTTTGTTACCTTAGAATGAGCTGTTTATATCTACATAGGTACAGTAGCAGGTTCTTGTTCACAGAGTCCGCCATGTTGCACCGCCATGTTTCTAAGGCAGCCCAGAACAGACAAACCAAACACTGGCTCTGGAAAGCACCATTTGTGTTGTCGCATTTTTGTGTCAGCCACCATTATTGGCAGCCCCTCCGAGTGACTTTGTCAAACAGTGTTGTAAAAACACAGAATTTTTTCAACGTGAAACTGCTTTATTCAGTTTTGTTTTTTTCCCCAAATTACCGAGTCTCTGAAGATAATTTGGCTCCCAGTAATAACCTCCTGAACATCTGTATCTCTTCTGAGAAAAAAGGTGAGCACACAGTAGAAGGTGCCGGGGTGGACCGTCTCCGACATGCTGAACAGCGTCAGAAAAGACTGATTAATAACATGAAACTGCTTTACTCTGTGTTTTTTTCCCATCTTAATCACTTGGCATGTTTGTTTTAGAGAGGAAGAGACCTCTGCAGATAATGCCCACTAAAAATCTCCTAAACAATGAACACTGAAAAAAATTTAACCAGGAAAAGTTTCAGCTGGTTGCAATCCACAATCTCCACCACTAGATGCCACTAAAACCCCCTAAATCTCACACACTAGACCTTTGACAGTGATTTTTATAATTTGTTACATTTATTTATTATGTCTTAACTTATCATGCTCATATTATCAGGACTAACAGGCTCTCCACTGCAAAATAATTCTGTTTTCTTTATGAAGCGGTGTATCCGTGGATGATCGACTGTTGCTGGATTTTTTCCTTGGAACATGCAGCTTTAGTCTTTTTGCTTATACCGTACATGTAGCCACAAAATGCTGATTAAGGACCACTTTTACAAGATTTGTATTCAAAAATGAGTCAGCTCTACTAACATTAGAAACTCACTTGGAGACAGTGTTTTAAACTCACTGAGAGTTAACATTTACCTAATTAGCTTGCTAGCTTCAGCTGATAAAATCGGTTAGCAACACACTGTTGATGGTCATTTGTTAAAAATGAGAAGCCATTTTAGTATACCTTCATAAATCATGGATTCATTGTTTCAACAAAAGTAAAAACAAAAACAAAACAAAAAACCCTGTTTTGTTTTAACTTTAACAAAAGTTGGTGTCCAGGCTGCATTACACTGAATTTATCTTCTCAAATTCAATGAAAATTTTTAAGGTTGCCTGGACACTATCTTTTAAAATTTAACACAATTAGTTTCTTTTTCAGTGTACTAAGAATTCTGAGTAGTAAAATCAGCCCCTGTTAAAGGGAAATTTCGGTTTATTTCAACCTGTCTCCTATCGTCCTAAATTTGTTTCAAGTGACTAGTGACATANGTTCATTCATTTATTTTATGAAAGATTTATAGAATAATGGCTGACTTTTTGCCAGACTTCGACTTTGTGGAGGAGGAATTTGATTTTGCAGAGTTTGATGGCCGTCCTTATTTATTTGAGCCAGAATACACTGAGGAAGAGCTTCGTGAAATTGAAGAACGGAGGAGGAGAGAGAGGCGCAACAGGTAGAGGACGAGAGAGGACGAATGGCTGCTGCAAGGCTGCATAGCTCTGGAGATTGGTGGTGTACCTGTGGATGCTGTGCCCCAATGCCCACAGAAGAGGAATGCCTCTGTTGCAAGGAATGGGAGCGGTTGCAGCCTTATTTTCAAGGTCTGGATGTGACCGAGGACAAGACACCTCCACCTGGAGTAGTATCCAGCTGGGCTTTATGTAGAGCTTGCAAGTCACTAGTCACTTGAAACAAATTAAGGACGACAGGAGACAGGTTGAAATAAACCGAAATTTCCCTTTAATATTTTCTGTCCAATAAAGGGAAGCTTGACAGGCATAGCAACAGTTAAAGGACTCTGATTGATTTTATTGTTTAAATGGTAGCAGCTCTGAATTAGATATCTAACATTGCTGTTCACTCAGAAAATATGTTAAAGAAAACTCCAGTTTGACCATGAAATATGGTGTGCATTCTTTCATTTATTTATTCCAGGGTTCAGAGTTTTACACTTATTCTATTTTAGGAGAAATTGTGCTCGCTTTGTGAGATAGTGTGACTAACTGGCTGTATCCAATCAGTGTGTGGAGTGACCGCAGTGAAATGTCTTAAACCGCATGGAGGGAGTTGCTGAACGAATTCAGTAATTCCCACATGAGACAGAGCTTGCACTCAAAGAGGTGAAATCCACTTCCTAATCCCCTGCCAAAAAGCTGGAAAAATGAGAGAATTGGTTTTCCCCTGGTTTTATGTTGGTCGGCACTTAGTAGGCTGCGGAGCTCCAATAAGGATGCTGTCTCTTTCTCTGGCTTCCTCTGTGACATTTCTTCGCCCCTTCACCTCCCTCCAAAGCCCTAAATCACTCTGAGTGTGGACAAGCACACAGTTAATAAACCTAACAGCAAGTAGGGAAGTGCTAGTATTGCCTATGTGTGCATGCATATGTGTCAGTGTGTGTGTGTGAGAGAGTGGGGGGATATCTGTGTGTAAAGTCTCTCGGCAGGAAAATGCACCATATCTGATACTGATAGCAGCTTGGAGTGATAAATCCATCCACCACATTTTCCAGAGCCATCTTTAAACCTCACAACCTGCAAAAACATCCCTCCGTCGCGACAGTGGAGAAACAAGTGTATGCTGTATGTGGAAAAATATTTCTCGGTGATAATATTTAACAAAGCTCCAAAGTGCCGAAGACATGGTTCATTATCTGTAGCACAGTGCTGATGAGGCGTCAAAGCCAAATCCGAATTTAGGCATGGATGTTCTGTGCTATGTCACGGCTGAGAGGCTGGGTCACACAGTTTGATATGCAGGTGCACAGAAGCCCCGGGTTTCCTGCGGCAAGCAGGCAGCTCTCTTGTCAGAGGTGTACCGAGGCATGACACATAAAGACACACACACACACCCACACCCACACAAACATACACATCTCCCCTCTCGGCAGCCATCCGCCACAGGACGGCTGATAAAAATATCACAAGCCCTATCAGGCAATTAAACAGGGAGACGCAGCGGAGTGTGTTGGCTGCTTAATGGCTTCGGCCTCCCCGCAGAGGAGCCAGTGTGACTGGCCAACAGGGGGGATACAGACCACTGATGGAGTGGGAAATCAAAAGGTGGGTGAAGCAGCTATGGTGGTCTCAGTGAACAGTTTTTCTGTCACGTGGTAGAAGGAGGGTGCTCATGTAGGTCTTCATGTACTGGGGAAAAGCTCACAAGGGGAAAAAAGTTTAAAGTGTGAACTTATGTGCTCATCCTAAAATAACTGTTTTAACTTCTTTGTAGCTTTTTACTTATATTCATTTCAAGTTGTAACTGATGGCTTTATGATAAGCCATTTATTGATACCTTAAAGATTTGTAACAAGCAAGTAATAACCAGCTCCGATGCTGCTGCTCTCATGTCCTTGGACAACCCTACAACACTTACACTTCATTATCACATGGAAGAAAAACACTGTAATCTGACTTCACAGTGACTCACACCTCAGCTACATTCCCTGCGTATCTAGACGACATGCCACTGATCCTGCTTCACCTCAAGGCATGCAGAACATCACAGAGGCAATGGATCTCCACTCCATTATGGACATTCTTCAAACCCAAATGGACATTATCAGCCGAATGATAGAAGCTGTCTGCCCCCTGTCTTGGCTCTTGGCATGTCTGCCACTCTCGCCTCAGCAGGGGCTCGGTGATGCACTCCATATCGCCTCACACCATCTCAGCTGGCCGATACAAGGTGGTGCCACCGTGGACTTGGATAGAAACACAGCCTCTTTTTGGTTTTGTCTGAGAGAGCGATACAGTTAGGAAAAGGAGAAAGAGAGGAGAGTGACAGTGTGTGTCCCACGTTCCCCAGATTCAGGCTGCAGTTAATGGAGACAGATAGGACTTACTCCAGTGGAACAACAGCACTGATAGACTCGACAGCCTGTTTAGCACTCAAACAAAAATAAACACTCACCACAGGGGCAAAACCTGGTTGGAAAAACCTCTCTCAGCTCCATTAGGTGTAAACATTACAGGAATGAGGAGACAGATTTTAGCACATTTGTGATCTTGAAAACTCACCTTGGTTTAATCCATTCTCCTTGTACTTTTGCCTTTAACTTTGGTCCAGAGAAATAACTGGCATTACTTAGTGTGTAAAACTAGAGGATCACAACAACTACAATACAGTAATCCACGACTCAACACAAAGGTGGGCCAGGGGCGTAAAGTGTGTGTGTTTTGGGGGTGAGGGGGCAATGGCCCCTTCTTTACCTCTGGCACAATGCTCGGACCACACCCATCTTTGAACTCAGCCTTCATTATGATCATACCTGTATAGTTTTGTGACTGCATCTGGCACTGCTGTGATGCTATCATGTTGATAAAATGTGTACAGACAGACATTTAAGGATGATTCTCTTATCATGATTTTTGTGTCCCTGTCAAAAATAACAAAAACACGTCTCACTATGTAATTTCTTTTGTCAAACTTACTTGACACCAAAAAGAACATATAATTATTTAATAATGGATCAGTCATTATTTATATCAAATAAAAAGTATGTGTAATTTTTGCTATGGTTTCCTTTTCCCTGTGCCAGATGTTGGACATTCAACCCTGCTTAATTTTGAATTTATTCTTGATCTAATATATTTAAATACAGATGACACCTAAATACCAATTTGAATGAAATTCATCAGATTTTTTTTTCTTCTGTTTTTTGTAACCGCTTAATCCTGTCAGGGGTCGCGAGTGTGCTGGAGCTTATCCCATACTGTCACAGGGCTGACACATAGACGAGCACATTCACACCTACAGCCAATTTAGAGTTAGCAATTAACCTTACCTTCATGGGAGGAGTACCTGGAGAAAATCAATGCTGACATGGGGAGAACATGTGAACTCCTCACAGAAGGGCTCCCCCACCCTGGGGTTTGAACCCCCAATCTCAGGCTTGATCCGGGAACCTTCTTGCTCTGAGGCAACAATGCTTATCACTGCTCCCCCGTGCCGCATGGTGTAAGATATATACTGTAAGTATTTTATGTCTTTTTCCATAGAAAAGAATACCTGTCCCTTGGTGTTGCGGTCATTTCTACCACAATTTACAAAATGTAAATTCAGGGTTTTTTTGGGGTTTTTTTTAATAGAGATTGTATTCTTTGTGACCACAGCAAAGTCATGTGACAGGAGAGCACATGGCTGGAGGACAGTTAGCTCCATATAGGCAACAGAAATAAGAATAAATCACAGTACATTTTTCTTAAATCAAGAATACATTTCCAAACAGCTCATATTTCTATTTTATACTGTGTATATTGTGTATATTTAATGCTAATGCTGAAATGTACATTAGCAAAATAACATATCATGAGATATTTTTTTCTTATTTCCAAAACAGTCACTTCCGTCAATTTGTTCACATGAGGGGAGAGACTTACTCGTTATGGTAATGGACAATGCCAGTGTTATATTACGGAAAAAATAATCAATAAATGTCTCTAAATATGTGTTAGATTTTCTTAAAGTTTTAAGACCAAAATGGACAATAGTCGAAGAATGACCTAAAAGGGCCTGGCAGAGCCCTAAAAAAGCATGTCTGTGGTAGTTTCCACCATGTTAGGTGGCTCCAGCACCACATTTTGCCATGATAACACACACACATACACCCAGACTCACAAGGTCAGAATAATACCTGTCCTGCTGTTGTGGCTGGTAAAGATTACACCATAATGAGACAATGCAAGTGTTTCATCGAAGTAAATTTTCTTAACAAAAGTGCTTGGAGTATGTTGGCATTTTCAGTTTTCAATTTGTGCAATTGGCACCAGTGATCGTTAGCTTATTCTGTGCTCTCCCATTAACAGTGCAAAAATTGGGCCTTCAACAGGCATCCAAGCATCAGGGACTAACTGCACAATACTGGCTAGAATAAAACTATCAACTAAATATTAACCAGCCTGCTGTCATGTTGCCTAGTCCACTTATGTGAGTGTTTTCAGCCAAACACGCCTCATGGCAAATGTGGATTTGGCTGACAAAGACCATGAAAACACATGGAGAGTGGGTTGAAATGAAGAACGGTAGCTGGATGTAATAGCTCCATGTCCTGCTGTGCTCTCTCTACATCCATCTCCCCTCTCTATCAGCACTAACATCCAGATGAAGGGCTGCTAAGTCAGCTCTGGTCCAGCCTGCTCTTGCTCCACAGCTCAGCCTCCCAGTGTGTGTGTGCTGCAGACAAAGATAGGACTCTCAAAGGGCCAGCACAATGCTGGGCGGCTCAAAGGCTCCCATTTCTGCTTGCTCCTCTCAGTCTCCCTCTATCACACTTTTTCTAATGGAAAAAAAATAACCCGGCCCACACATCAGAACATGCTGTAGCATTGACAAAATGACTTATTACTCCTCGCCGCACACTTCCCTCTCCCTCCCTGGATTCATCAAGCTCCCAACCTCCCCTCAAAATGGCTGGCACCTCCTGGCGCTTGTCTAGCCTGTCAGCCTCCCTCTGCAGTGACCTTGAGACAGAGATGAAGGAGTGATGGTGCTCCCATAACTGCTGCAATACTGTTCCTCTCACCCCTACCAAAAAGAAAAAAAAAATACAAAGCAGCAAGATGGCTCTCACTTACACTGACAGCTGGAGGAGGGGGGAAAACCCTCTGCATATCCGCATCAATCAAAATAGGATTAGGGTGCCTCTCTCTGGTCCTTTTTATTCCCCATTAACTTGAAGTCGCTGATGAAATACAGAGCTGTTACATGGTAACTGGGGTTTCAGAGGCACAATGTAGCTTGTACTATCTTCAGTAATTAAGTTAGTTAAACGCTAGTTAAACAACATCAAATAACAGTCTAGCTTTATAGAAATCCTTCTAGTTTAGAGGTTTTTGGATTGTACCCCTGTTATATGCCCTTCTGAAAAATAGCTTTTTCAAGTACTAGCAAGATTATTTACAAAATTTAGTTAAGAGTTAGTCAAGAGGCTTTTTTGCAGCACCGATGCATTGCCTTTGTCAGTGACATGAGGGAGAGGAGGGCAGGGTCTTTGTGACAGCAAGATACACAGATGAAATGACATGACAATGTGTGAAACAAAACTGTCCGCTGTGATCAACCACCTTCCCAGGCAAAATGATCCACCCCCTCTAAGGAAACTGTTGTGACCGCTCACATGACCCATCTGATGCCATTCTTCCACGTCATGGTGGAATAGGGACGCAGACAAGAGATGATGCATGAATTCATAATCAAATAAAGACAGTGAGAAGTGATAGGAGTGGAAGGCAATCGTCCCGGCCGTGCTGAATTAATGAGGCGCTGGCTTCCTTCCGCATGCCAGGTTTCTGAATGACTCGGCTCATCAACGTTTCGCTTTCTGGAACCGTCTTTACCATCCGCCTCCATCCCTGGGCCAGGCTACAAAAACAACAAAAAAAATCCCAGGGACCCAAACTCAACCCTGTGATATCCACTCTTCAGCCACTCTTCATTAAAACTGAAAGACAGATCAGTTTACAGGCTTGTTCTCCTTGTGACCTTGAGCTTGTGCAGGGGAGGGCGGCTCTCAGCAGTAAATTTTGAGTTTTTAGTCTCTGCTGAGAAGCAGGCATCCAAGGCTCAGCTGAGGGTGAGAGCGGTGGGGTCCCAGTGCACGGCTGCCGGGCGACCCTGTCCAGAACACCCTTCTCTGACCACCTGAGCCTCTCTGCTTCGTGCCCGTCTGCTGGCAGTTGAGTCAGGCAGCACATAACCAATTCATTGCTTCACACCAATTCGAAATCTAGTTGCGCTTGCCCCTGTCAGGTTACACACCCTCCCTCACACTCCCCTTTTCTTAACACCTGTGGTGACATCACCATGTAGCCCTGCCAGAGAAATGCCGCTGTGTCCTTTTCCCTGAGAAAGTACAAAAAAAAAAAAGTACAAATTACTCAAGGAGGAGTTGGGCATTCCCATGGCAACCAGGTCCTGTGGTATAGGCAGGGATATCAGGCCAAGCCCAATTCCATTTGCATACAAATTGCCCAGCTGGCACCTTGTTGTTATGACAACGGCACACAGCTCCCAGAATTCATTTGGAAGTGAAATACAAAAGGAAAGCAGCCAGCGAGAAGAGTCATTGATAAAATTCCTTTTTTTTTTTTTTTTTTTAGAATGACGACGTTGCTGACACTGACACCATGTTCTCATGTTAACCCAGTCACCATATAGCACCTACAGGAAATGAGGAAACACATCACATACTCAAGACTGAAATTACTGGAAAAAGATGTTGAACTAGAATGTAGGTCAAAGTGATTGCAATATTAAATGGACATGTACACATGTTTAAATTTGGTGAATCATTGACAGAGTGTGCATACATGAAAATCCTTGTTTTTTCATTACAACAAACTCTACAATTGTTATATGACCTCTGGTAGATACTTTCCAAAGTGCATCTGCCAGCTCCTTAGTTCACCTGATTTTGCAAACCTTTATATAATTCCTCACAATGAGCCATGCCAAATCCTCAGAGCTTGAGAGAGAAAGTAAACTCTGCTGACAACACAGTGTCCTCTACTGGCAGCATGTGGCAGGAAGTTTACACAACCGCCTGTCTGTCTAAACGGATGATATTTAGCTCAAGGGCAACTGAGCTGATGCTTTTCCATAGTCATCCTGGCTCAGCTTACTGGCCAGTTAAATTGTCCTGCTGTGGGCACCAGGAGCATTCTGTGAACCCAGCTCATCTATTTATCCCAGCAACCCTCACAAGACTCGGGTTTAATCATTGGCCTCTGTGTGGCTGTCAGACCATCGCAGGCTAATCAGTGCCTCTCTCAGTGGAAAACAAAGTGAGCTCCTGGTTCCAATACTTGACCTGTACTATTGTGGTGGAGTGCTGATCTGTGGGCAGGGTGAGCCCTCCTTGTACACATTAAACTGTGCACTTTTCCCCCTTCAGCGTGTTAATGATGAGAGCCCCTCTGATAGTCCTGTTACAGATTGTTAGAGACAACTGGTACAAACCACTTCAGCCCGGATTGAAAGGCCTGTATCAGCAACAACACAACAATACAGCAGTGTGTGTGTGTGTGTGTGTGTGTGTGTGTTTATGTGTGTGTGTTGCACCCACTACCTCAGGGTGGGAGCAGAAGGAAGGTGACACATCCTGCCTCCCCAGCATATAAATTCAGGGAGCCTTCTTGCTGAAGTGCCACTGGCTCTACGGCATGACAGTTTATACGTTTCTTCCCCCGAACGTGCAACCTTTCCCAAGGTCACAACTCGCCAGCAGCTCAGATCTTTACTAAAGCACCATCCTGCTCATTTGTCACTAACCATCCAATTCAACATGGCGACCCGATGGGGGCTCTGCGGTGCGGGGAAGATCAGCCATGACTTCAGCGTGGCAATGAAGACGCTGCTTCCTGGAGATCACCAGGTACTCTATCCAAACAAGCCCACTACATCTTCATTGTTACACAGGGAGTCTCCCTTGCACTGAACAGAGCTGTTGACAGAGCAACACTGTGATAAATGTGTGTGTTTTTCTCCCTTTTGCACAGATAACAGTCGTTGCATCGAGGAGCTTGGAGCGTGCCAAGGAGTTTGCCAAAAAGCACGGTATTCCGAAGGCTTACGGCAGCTATGAGGAGCTGGCCAGCGACCCAGATATTGGTGAGTTAAGAGATATAAGCAGTCTGGCTGCACAGGCACAGATAATGGTGCATTAGTGGTGCTGTTTGAAGCTCTGGAACATCTGTGTCCTCACAGACGTTGTGTACCTGGGAGTGCTGCACACAGAGCACTGGCGAGTTGGTCTGCTGTTCCTCAAGGCCGGGAAGAATGTGTTGTGCGAGAAACCTTTCGCTATGAACTCCACACAGGTGAAAGACCTCGTCGTCACTGCCAAGAAGAACAATGTCTTCCTGATGGAGGTAAGGTTTAGGGGACAGTCATTCGTGTAGATCATTGCCAAGGGGCCTCTTGCTGGCAGTTAGGGTCAATGCTGGTGCAAGTTTGATGCCAGCACAACACAAAAATAAAAGTGTGAAATGCAAATGTAACAAATGTAGAAAAATACAAGATAAAATAAGATCAAATTTTATCAGTTGTGAGGAGCTGAGCTGTTATAACAAGAATGCAATGTAGTATACTTATTCCATGAAAGATTATAATCCAGAGCGGGAAGGGGAGAGAGAGATAGGAGGGGGAGGAGGAGGAGGAGAGAAAAGACAGCGAGAGAGGTGGGGAGGGTGAGAGAAAAGAGATGGTAAAGAAGAGGAGGAGCAAGAGAGAGATCAAGGTCAGCCGTAGCAGATCAGAGCTGCAAATGGACGCTGAAGCCACCTCAGGTCGCCGTGTCTCTGAGATGTAGAGTCTGATGGCCACAGGAGGAAAGGACTTCCTGTGGTACATCTTGGTGGTGTATGTCTGCTGCTGCAGCTGCTCCTGTGCGTGACCAGTATGTGGTGGAGAGGGTGAGAGTCACTGGCCATGATGCTCTGCAGCTTGTGCAGCATCCTCGTCTCTGACACCACCACCTAGGAATCAAGCTCCACCCCCAGCACAGAGCCGGCCTTCCTGATGACTTTGTTGTTGATTGATGTGTTATTTATGTTGCTTTTAATCAGATTGTTTACCACTGTGGAAAATAACCTTTGGTTATTTAATCCCTTGCTGTGAATGAGATGAGAATACAGATATGATACTGTCTATGCCTGTAAGAAATGGCAATATGAAGCTACAGCCAGTTGGCAAAGCTTAGCATAAAAACTGGAAAACAGGGAGCAGCCAAAAAAGTGTTTGGCTCCAAATCCCCTGTTAAACTACAAATTGTTGTTTTTATACTTTGATTTTTACAGGGAGTCAGCCAAACAACAACAACAACTATTGAATCAATTGAATTGGTGGATTTTGAGAACTTCAGATAGAACAAGGCTAGCTGTTCTTTGCACTAAAGTAAGCTAACAAGCTGCTGGTTGTGGCCATATATTTGGAGATATGAGAGTGTTAACTGTCATAAACACTATTGCAGATGGCTGCTGGACATTATAATCTACATATAATATCATTTTACAGTGGGTAAATTTGCAGTGTTCAGCAGCAAATTCGATAAAGTAACATATAATAAAGATATGATAAATAAGTAAAACAGTAAAAACAGGGCAAAATGTAATGAGCAGACAGACTAAGCTGCTGAATTCACATTATTGCACCTGGGAAATATTGATATTACACAGTATAATATTGCCTAGATATTGCACGAGTGAATGAATTGTTAGTTTTGTTATATCCAGACTACTGGGAGCAGTGCTGATTGTAAACTCTGACAGCAGCAGGGAGGAAGGGCCTGCGGTATGTCTCCTTCACACACTGTGGATGACGCAGCATGTCACTGAAGGAGCTGCCCAATTCTGCTGAGCGTCCTGCGGTGGGTGGGACACGTTCTCCATCAGGGATGATAGCTTGGCAATATGTTAAAGTTTGCAATTCATGTCCCATTTTAGGTCATTAGCTGCATTATAGTGCCATGAGTGCAGACATTTTAAGCACAGGAAGCGAAACCCTGGACGTCCTGGGAATATTTATCATCCATGGTGCAGGACAACATCTTGTCATGTCATGTTTGACCAGCACATCTGCTGCAGCCTCACAAGGGTTGGAGCAAGTGGAGAGCTGTGGTAATAAACAGCAGCTCAGGTGTAACTTCAGTATAAGCTGTTTACTGTTGCAGTGATGCTAGGCTGTCTGCTCTGTCCCTCTCAGGCCATCTGGTCCCGCTGTTTCCCCGTGTACGCCAAGGTGCGCAGGCTGCTGGCGGAGGAGGCAGTAGGGGAGCTGAAGCTGGTAAAGGCCTACTTCGGCTCCCCTCAGCTCCACATCCCCCGCTCAGTGGAGAAGGAGCTGGGCGGTGGCGCACTGCTGGATATCGGCGTGTACTGCCTGCAGTTTGTGCTGATGGTGTTCAACGGAGAGAGGCCAGAGTCCATACAGGCCACAGGGGCGCTGCTTGACTCAGGTATGATTCAGCACACAGGTCACGCAGCAGAGGTGGGATATAGATTAGTATCATTAACCACACTGTATGAATCAGTGATCACTGACTGGCTATTGAAACCAAACCTCCAGAAGAAAATAACAATCCCTAATGTGAGGCACAAAAAACTTGGACTCAAAATCACTTTTTTTTTTAAAGCTGTCCAAAATGTAAACACCTCAGGGGAGAATTCTCCACACAGAAAATCCCATACTTATCTTTAAAATGTCAGACTAATCCAAATCCTCCCTGGAGAATACAGTAATACAGTAAAACTGACAGAGGAATATGTAACTGCATGCCTCACAGCAAGATATCCTTCAATGTAAGACCATCACACTATATAATGAGCATGTCCCTATCTTTCACTTATCTTTATGTAACAGATCTGTCAATTTATTTAATAGTATATATCTGTGACCTTCTGTTTCTGTAAAAGAAGGTCATGCCAGTGAACCTGAACTGATTCCACCTAACTGAAGTGTGCTGATGAGCGGTGTATTGAAATGACCTGAAGTGAAATGACGTGAATGGAATTTGCAGCAGCAGCAGCACTGTGAGCATTTGCTCATCCATTTACTGCTCAACGATTTTTCAATGATTTACTTGTTTAAATGTTTGACAGGAGTGGATGAGTCAGTGGTCGTGGTGATGAAGTTCTCCAGGAACAGGATGGCCTTCTGCGCCTTTTCAATCTCCGCTCGACTTCCGAACGATGCTGTCATCAGCGGCACTAAGGGCTCCATTAAAGTAAGCCATGCTAGTCTTGTACAGGAACATTTGACTTAATTAAGAAATGATTGAGACATGCAAAAACTGAGTCGGCTGCTAATTACTTTCACATTTAATTAAACTGGAGTATTCAGGCAAGGATCCATACCCATTGCATTTCATGAGTTATGAGTTGAGTGATTGGATTAACACAAAAAATGCATTTCCTCTTTCCCCTGTAGGTTCTCGGCCCCATGCACTGCCCTACCACACTTGTGGTGAATGACAAGGAGACGGAGTACCCTCTGCCTGAACCCTGCCTCCCTCTGAATTTCACCAACAGCACCGGACTTCGCTATGAGGCAGAGGAAGTGAGGCAGTGCCTGCTTAAAGGTAGGTCACAATGAAAGGAAAGTTGTGTATTTGTCCTCAAAGTGGTGAAATTGTTTGAACAGCCCAAACCACCGTCTGAGTTTGACAGAAAGACGCTGCAGTTCTGTGAAACAGTCACAGCTTCCTGTGAGAGTTTCGATGAATACTCTTATCAGATTGATTCAGAATCAATGCTGTTATCAGTCCTTGAAATGTCCTCTAGCTCAAATGGTGTTGCACTCCTATCGGTTTTGCCTCCTATGTGAATTTACATAATCTTTACATCCCTGCTTTGTCATAATTTATGCTTCATTGTGAATATGTGCATAAATTAACCGTGGTTATAAACAGACATGTCTCTCAGTCAGTCAGTTTTCCCTGTTTAACTCCTCTTCATCTGCAGGACTTAAGGAGAGCCCACGGATGCCTCTGGCGGACTCTGTCTTACTGACAGAGATCATGGATGAAATCAGGAAACAGGTGGGAGTTTCCTTCTGCCAGGACAGCCAATGACTACACTCCAAAGGCGGGCTGTTTCACCTGATCTAAACCTACTCAGATGGAACGGAGGGAGCTGCTCGGGGCAGGGCTTTGGATCTTCGGTATAAGCAGATCACTCACGGCGCTGTGTGACAAATCCTAAGCAGATGCAGTGTCACCGAGACAACTGTGACTCATGTAATATAATGAGCTGCCACTGAATTAAAGATACAATCGTCAACTTATTGGAACGTGAAAATCTTGGGTACATTATTACTGTGTTTTTTTTTCCCCAGACATTGTCATCCTACCCTAGAGTCACCATGTAAACACCCTGTAGGTGCTTATGTTACAGTACATGGCAAACACCGACACTGTCCCAAACCAGATAAATCACAATGCAAACAAAAAGAGCACCCATGTCCTGTAATCAAGTCCCAGGCCTTTAAAGACAAACCCAGCTGTCACTGTGGGCTGTGTGATTGATGAATCCAATAAAGGAGTGATTGTGAGAGCCTTGTTTCATTTCAAATATCATCCGCTTGGAGAGGAGAAGAGACTTGGAGTGGCACATTTGAATCAAAGTGTTCTGTCATGTCTGTTCCCCGCAGCTGTGTACAAATAGACTCATGTTCTCCATACGAAAATAGGTCGCGCTGCCTGCTTTTCAAGGTTAGGACAGAGGAAGGCCTTTATGAGTCAGCAAAGAGCATGGCTCATTTAATACTTGTTCTGCAACCTTTTGGGCTCATCCTAAAAACTGAGAAGTGTCTCATAGGATCGTGGTGCATGAATTCAAAATGGCACGTATTCGAGCAGTAATAGTATTTTTGCCCATTGTTTTTTTTTTTGGTTATTGAACAATGCTGACATTTTGCAGGTATTTATTCAAGAAAACATGGAATTTGTGAGGAAATTATAAACAGTTACACACTTTTTATCCATACATTTTGTGCTGTTTCTTTACCCTTTTACAAAGAGGTTAAATAAATGGACCATTTAGCCTCAAGCACTATAATGATGAAGAGCAGGCCTAAAATAATGTCCCTGTACATGTCAGCTCTTACCAGAGCCAAGAAGGCTGTTTCATTATGGTACAGAGCTTTTCACAGCAAAATAAATGGACAAATGACAAATAATAGATTTAAAAAGCAGATTAAAAATAAAAATAATAACAATAAATAACCGAGTCCCTCTGAGAGGAAGAAAGGAGAGATTAAATCGTACAAGACAAAATTAAAAAGCAGCTTGTTTATCCTGCTGTTATTTGTCTCATGATCACTATCTGGAGGTCACGTTTTAGCACAAATCATCATTTTGTTTTTCTGCAACGTCACACGGTTAAAAATAAGACTGTGTCTCCACCTTGAGGAGGAGAGCTGCCACTGTTGGTATGACCTCTTTCCGCTTCCTGTCCAATATGGCAACCAGGTGGGGGATCTGTAGCGCTGGGAGGATCAGTCATGACTTCACTGTGGCTCTGAAAAGTCTTCCTCCAGAGGACCATCAGGTATCAGTATGAGTAGATGCGTAGACACGAACACATGTCTGGCTTCAGATGCAAGACGTCTCCTGAGGGCTCGGTGAGGCTGCTCGCTCCGTGTAGACTGTCTGGATCTGCTGTTTCTGGCGATCTGAAGTTCACACTGTTAAAACTCAGGTCCTAATGAGATGTTGTACATTTGCATATTGCAGCTTTGCACCTAAATGCCACCGACACTGGAAATCTGTGAGTTTATAAACAATGCAAGCTACAGTTTGCAGCATTTCCGTCACTTCGGCACGCTTTCCTTTTACCGTAAAAGACGCACTAAATGGGCATCTACATTTTTTTTGCGCACTTTACTCGAAGAATTACGGTAGATTTTTTTTCCCCTTCATCAATAATTATATTGAGATAAAACAGCCTCAGATGACACACCCTTATCGAAAGTTATAAACAGAGTGCAGCTCTGGAGGCAAGATAATTAGTGACTCTCCAAACTGACTAGGAGACTGTAGGAAAGTGCCAAAGAAATTATTTTGCAGTTATGTTTGATATCCGTCCACCAGACACTGAGAAATGCAGATTTCCATAGGTGTAGATTTCAGGGGGGGATAAAGGCCACATGTTCCCCTCCATATTTAGAACATTCTCCCGTTTGTCCCCCTCAGTAAAATTGTGAAAGTAGCAGGTTTTGACGAAATTAAAGACACTTCCACCATAAATTGATGCAGAAAAGGCACAAACAGATGCAAAACAAATTCACCACAATGCAGGAAATTAAGTGTTTGATGCTTGCAATTCATGGGGGAGGACCCCACACCTTCCATTTCATGTGTGTAACCCCCCCCACCCCCCCCCCCCCCCCCCCCCCCCAGGGTTGAAACGAAACCTACGCCCTTGCACCAAACATTAGATACATTTAGTTACTGAATTGTGCTTAAAAGTGAGTATGACACTGCTGAGTCCATATTAGGAAGACAAATATCCAGTCGTCATTCTGCCAGGATTAAAGAATTTGGGGCCTTTCGTTAAGATGGGACAGGGACACTGTGTTGTATTAAATACTATTCTGAAACTGTATTCCCAGGTTGTTGCCGTGGCGGCTCGCAAGTTAGCGGATGCACAGGAGTTTGCCAAAAAGCACAGCATCTCCCGAGCATACGGCAGCTACGAGGAGCTGGCCAGGGATCCAGAAATAGGTTGGTTTCTGTCAGACCTGGGTCAAATTTCATTGGCTAATGGCTCTTTGCATTTGTTTTTGATGCTTTAGGACAGTTCAGTGTGAGCTGAAACTTTACAATACAGCAAACCACAACCATCTGTTGAATCGCTGCTATTTTCCAGTTCATATCGCCCCACAACTGTTTTCATTCCCTGTTGATATTTTTACACCCTTGCAGAACTTTGACTGTGCATTTATATGTGTGCAGATGTTGTCTATATTGGAGTTATCCACCCCTACCATCTGAGCACTTGTCTGCTCTTTACCAACGCCAAGAAGAATGTGCTGTGTGAGAAGCCCCTGGCCATGAACACCAAGGAGGTGAAGGAGATTCTGGCCTCTGCCAAGAGGAATGATGTCTTCCTCATGGAGGTACGGACAGTGCAGAGCAAAAAGGAAATAATAAATAATAAATCCTTCTCATAGCTTAAATTTCTCCTTCTTCAATTTTCACCTGCAAAATCATTCTGAGCTCAGGATGTTGGATTGAGAAGTTGATCCACTTAATTTTTTTGCAACACTGTTACGTGATCAAGGTCAAGGTTAAGGTCAAGGTAAACTTTATTGTCCCACCAGGTGGGATATTTGTCTTGGGCTAACCACCCATACTGCAGCCATTAAAATAAATAAACAAAACAACATGAGTAATAAAAAACATCATGAAATAAATAAAAACAACAACAGTATACACATGGAGCAATACAGAAGATAATAAAACACATAATAAATAAATACTGTTAGGTAGCAGCTCCTATAGATAAAAAGAAACGCACAGCAGCAGCTCACTTGCAATCACAGTGCAAAGATGCAAATTCTCATCAGCACCAGCTTTAACTGGTCATTATCTGCTCTTGTTTAAAAGCTTGATAGATGCAGGGATGAATGAATTTTTAAATCTATTTAACCTGCAGCGAGGGACTCTGAACCGCCTACCACAGGGAAGCAGCTCGTACTCTGTATACAGAACATGAGATGCGTTGCTTTAAATCTTAATGGCCTGACACAGCATAGCCTGTTCGTAAATGCCCTGCAGGGATGAGTGCTCTTTAACACCAATAATTTTCCATGCAGTATGAATTAAACGGAACAGTTTATTCTTTAACTGCACAGAAAGGTTGCCAAACCAGACTGTGATGCCATATCTGTTCAGGGTCTCTACAACTGCCTGATAAAATATTAAAATAAATTTGGTGTCAACACCATGAACTCTAAGATGACATAAAAAATGCAAACATTGTTGTAATCTGCGACACAGGTTATCAACATGTGTGCAACAGGTAAGTGAGTTATCAGTGAAGACTCCGAGATATTTATAGGAGTGGACCTGAGTGATTACTTGGTTGTGTATCACCACAGGCCTGTGGTCACCCACTTCCTGAGGGTCGAACACCATCTCTGCTGTCTTGTTAGCATTCAAAACAAGATGGTTGTTGTCACACCAGTTCACAAACCTTTGAATTTCCGAAAAGTAGTTGGATAGGTCGCAGCCCTTTTTCAATAAAGATAAAATTGCAGTGTCGTCTGAGAATTTAATGATCTGATTGTTTGGATAAAAACTTCTGCACTCGTCTGTATATCAAGTAAACAGTAATGGAGAGCTAACACACCACTGTGTCACTCCTGTGTTCAGAGTCTTTGATTCAGACAGACTTCCATTCACACTGACCTGCTGTCTGCGGTTGGTTAAAAAAAGAATAAAACCATTTAATAATAAGAGGGTGAACTCTAAAATCATTCAGCCTCTTAATTAAAAGATGTGGCTGCAGCGAATTAAATGCGGAACTAAAATCAACAAATAAAAGGCGTGCGTATGAGGAAGATTCTTCTAAGTGCCTGTTAACAGAGTGAGTCATGGCTAGAATGGCATCATCTGTACTTCTATTACTCTTATAGGCAAACTGAAAGGGATCTAAAAAACAACTGACCTCTGTTTTCAAAAAATGAATCATAATTTTCTCAAAACACTTCATTACCAATGAAGTGAGTGCAACAGGACGGTAGTCATTATTCTCTTTACAGCTTGCTTTTTTGGGTACAGGTATAATGATAGAACTTTTCCAGATAGAGGGAACACAGTGAGTATCAAGAGACTTCTGGTAGATGGGGCACCAAGCTTCTGCCAGCTCTTTGCTGCAAGATTTCAATAAGCCCCCAGAGATGCCATGTGGTCCAGAGGCCTTCCTGGGGCAGATGCCTGAAAAAAGTCTGTCAACAGCATACTGATCGATGGTGATGTTCACAGAGTCCGAAGCAGGTACACAGTCCAGAGCTACTTTTTGCTCATGTGAGAAGTCTCTTTTTTTCAAATCTGCGGATACCTCGTTTCTTGTTTCTGTGAGAAACCGCGCGCAGTTTAAATCACTACATAACACATCACCAAGCGCCTAAAATGTAACTATATGAACTATGATTTTTTTTCTTTGCGCTAGGCTGTCTGGACCCGATTCTTCCCAGCCTCGGTGGAGATCAGACGGCTGCTGGCCCAGGGAGAGGTGGGAGAGGTGCAGGTGGTGAGATCAGAGTTTGGCGTGCCGGTATTGCATGTGCCGAGATCATCGCAGAAGGAGCTGGGCGGAGGAGCAATGCTAGATATTGGGATCTACTGCCTGCAGTTCATATGCATGGTGTATAATGGAGAGAAGCCAGAGTGCATCCAGGCTATGGGGGTCTGCCATGAGACAGGTAATGAGAAAGAGACCAGTAAGATCTCAGATATGATTTCTGAAGCGCTGCCACTTTGTCAACATGTGGGGAAGTGTAAAATAGCTCATTCATTTATAACAACCTTTGTTCAGATGATATGTGTGGTATGAGTCCAAAGTACATTCAGAGATCTGTTGTAATGGCCAAGTCATTCTCCTCACCTCAGCCTTCTCTGCACGTAAAACAAATCATACTCAGGTCACTCAGTTTGACAGTTAGCAGGATTAGTACCCATTGACCTCAGTCAAATGTATATTTATTTGCAGCTTCTCATATGATAACAGGTGGGAGTTACTAAGTTGGAGCTTGTAAAAACTTTGCCAGCATTACCCAATGGAGCGTTACTGTCTGATAACTCACACAATAAAGGTTAAGGTTTGTTAGTCCAGATACCAAGTGTTGTCCTGCATTCTTATGACAAAAAAATGTCAAGTATAAAATTAACACAATACATGAGAGCTGAAAACAAAAGTGGAATTAACTGACTCAACATTTTGTTTGCAGATGTGAGTCATTTAAGTTGTACTTAAAAAAACCGTCACTAAAATGTATTTCGTCTTACCATCTCTTCATCAAATGTGAATCGTACATGCATGTTATTGCAGGAGTGGATAAGACTGTAGCCGTCACTCTGAAGTTCTCCAACAACAGGATGGCCACGTTTACTTGTTCTTCGAGTGTAAAGCTGCCCAGTGACGCCTTTATTGTGGGCACGAAAGGCACCATCAGGGTAGGTCATCGCAGTAGGGCCACATAATAAAATAAAATTCAAATAGTCTCATATGTAAAACCAGTTTACACCATGTGCATTTGCATGCTGGCTATAGAATTAAGTGTGGAGCAATGTAGGAGGGAAATAAGGAAATTATAGTCAATGTAAGTTGTTAACAAAAAAGATGATGTAGTACCACTGCAAACGCCATAATGAATATATAAGTGTAAGTTATTGTTGTAACAGTATTTTTGTTTTAATTTTTAGGTCCCTGACCATATGTGGTGCCCCACATCATTGGTGGTGAATGGGAAGGAGACCGAGTACCCAGTGCCAGAACCCTATTTGCCTCTCAACTTCCTCAACAGTACAGGGATGCGTTATGAAGCAGAGGAAGTTCGACAGTGTTTGCTCAAGGGTACCTTTACTTTTAGCATTTTTAGTTTATCTATATTACTAAAAGAATTAATTAATGTATTAACAAAATATAGTTAAGAATAAGCATACTCTGTAATGAATCCATCAGTAGTTTTTGAATGTTGTTACACACTTTCACCACAAGGTGGCATCAGAAACACTGGAATCTGGAACCATTTGTTATGCTGCTTCCTGCAGACTGAGCAGCTCTCTGTACATGTTCTCACAGTGTGATTTTCCCATGTAGGGCTGAAGGAGAGCGCCGTTATCTCCCATGCCGACTCACTTCTGCTGGCTGAGGTGGAGGATGAGATTCGCAGGCAGGTGGGCGTGGTGTACAGTCAGGACTGCCAGTGAATGTCAAACACTGTTCATTTTCTCATGTTTAATCGAACAAGTTTGTAATCGAGAACAAGTGGTTCATGTTTTCACTGAACTGTACCTTAATACACTACCAGTGAGGAAGAATAAAGCAAATCTTTTGAGACAATTTCATGTTCTTATTTGGCTGACTAGGATTTGTTTTTACCTGAATCCTTCACATAATGTAAATCTACTGTAGCGCCACCCTTAATGTTTAAGCCATGATTATTCCTTGTCAAAAAAAACACTGGTAAGTCAGAGTTAAGGTAGGTGCTCATCTCTTTTATTGATGGAAATCCAGTCTTTTAGGACAGCTCAGTACACCAGCTAAACATTATAATACCCCTTTACATTGAGTTAGTTCTTACACTCTAGCGTTACAATCAAAAGCATGTTAGACACATGACAGCTACAGCAGGTCACCTACATAAAAGAAGGACAAGCAGAGGGGCTCTACCCCTCACCCACTGGGGATGAGAGGGACAGGGGGTCACCCTTTTATCAGGTCCCCTTTGAAAAAACCCCCGAAAGTGCTCATTGGTATCAGTCAACTTAATTTAACCATAGATGTTTAGTAAGTGCCAACTTGAAATGAACCAAATGCAAATAAATGTAAAGGCTTAAGGACACATCTAGTAACACAAACACAGTAACTAGCTCAAACACCTCCAAGGTGGACATCCAAAACATTTCTCTATAGTCAGACAAAATATAAGTAGTATTGGATGTCCCAAAACAGAACTTTACCATTCACAAAAGTCAAGTATAATAACGAATGTAACATTGCCTGGAGGAGGTTAGGAGTGCAACACTTACAGATACACTTAAAAACAGTGATAGCTGGATTTAAGAGAAGACACTTCATACAGACAGCACTACAGAAGGATCTGTTTGGGTGGAGTGGTGGCGCCAAGGCTGCACTGTAGGAGGAGCCCTTCCCATTTCATTTGCCACAAGTTTGTTCGTTACATCGGCAGAGGAGTGTGATCAGTAAAACCGGTAGAGTACTCAAGGTGCTCTGCTAAGATTGGCCCAGCCCACCTGCCAACTCCACCTAAACAAGAGCCAGTATGCGCATGCACACAGACCAAGATGCATTCACTCTCCCACTGGCTCACCTTTTAATAATACAAGTTCTGGAGTGAATAAATACAGCAGTTCCTGGTCAGGGTGTATTAATCTGAGGCCCTGCAGACTGGTTTCATTGAGAGAATAGATGTGTGAGGAATGGACAGACAATATGGAACTGCAGCTCCCACTCCCACCCAAAACAGCTCTTTGGCCGTGAAGGCTATACTCTCTTTATTTTGGAATTTGCATTACTGCCTAAATGATCTTTGTTCAGGATTTGAGTCTGTGAGCCTGGGTGTTGGATGAGTAGGGCTTGTGAGCTGGAGAGGAGTGTGGGGTGGAAAGCTATGAAAGATAGATGAAGGTGAAGGGAGAAAGCAGAGCAGCCCAGGTGGCTGTTCAGGCCACCAGAACCACACGCATGGTGTTGGTGTAACCGGAACCTGGACGCCAGCCGGTCAACACGATGACAACGTCTCCCTCTTTGAAGAAGCCTCGGGCCTTGCCTGGAAATTAAACAGAAAAAACATAAAACTAAGAACTGCTTCACCCCAACAGGCTGTACAATTGTTCTTGTGCACTTTTAAAAGTTGGACAA
The DNA here is from genome assembly GCF_006386435.1 of Epinephelus moara. Classification (NCBI taxonomy): domain Eukaryota; kingdom Metazoa; phylum Chordata; class Actinopteri; order Perciformes; family Serranidae; genus Epinephelus; species Epinephelus moara. The sequence continues at coordinate 16,237,238 of NC_065506.1, read as the reverse complement.
AAGACTCAAGATGACATACCCATATCCATGGCAAAGTTGACACGCATGTCGACATCCTCCGCCCACACATCGTGAGCAGGCTTGGTGTAGAGAACTGGGAAGATGCCGCGGTACAGGTGGGCTTGGCGAGCCGTCTGGGCGTTACGGGTCACAGCGAGGATGGGGGCACGGGGCCTGTATCTGGAGATCAGGTGGGCGGACCTGCACATACACATAGAAACATACAGCTAGGTATAAAAGGTTTAACTCCCCTCATTTGCATTTTGAGTACTTTCCTTTAAACTAGCACTGGGCGATACAGAGAAAATCAATAATCTACCATGTTATTTTTGCCCAAATACCTCAATATCCATAATGCAAAATTACTGCAAGGCTGACTATTGGTGTTTTCACATAATCAGAATTTTGATTAATAATCATCAGCAATGTGGAAAGCAGAATTTGGAGGAGATAAATGTTCTATAAAACTTTATACTGAACATATTTTAGGTCTGTATATAAGCCATTAGCCTTTGTACTGTACATGTAAGTTATCACCATGCAGGTGGAGTTTTGGATAAAGCAATCCACTGTGATTAAAAACCCTGCACACCACATACAATAGGTGTTTGCAGATATTCTGGCTGATTAAGAAAAATCTGTATGATTTAGACTTGAGCAGAGCTCCTGTATGCTGGGTTTTTGCTTAGCACAACAAACTCCATCTGTTGAGTTGTCCCGCCCTAATAGGTGCAACACAACAAACAGGAAAGTCAGGGAGGATGAGCAGAGCCTGGAAACACCCACACAGCCCTGTGAGGTCTAAGCAGCCAGAATAGTGACACTCCTAGTTTATGTTGGGTGTTGAAAAGGCTTAAAGTCACTGTCACTGGCCTAATCAAAATGTCCACATTCACACACTTCTTTCATGTGCATTACACCATTCAGGGCTCATTTCAACAATATTTTCTAATTTGATATGATTTAAAATCACATAGGAAACTATCAAGTAGCACTCAATTTGATCAAATCTGGTGATATTAAATGAAGTGTGTGAAGGATGGACATTGGGACTGGGCTAATCACAACCCCCATTCTCACTCTTGCAATCTGCTGCTATCTCCACCCACCCTATGTAACAGAGCATCTCAATCACAATCACAAGCACACAGAGGGGAGCTGTAAGAGCACATTAGGTGTAGGAGGGAGAATCGGCAGCTGTATTGGCGACACCTTACCTTCAGGACCAGGATCATTTCTCCTCTACCCTCTTCTCTTTCTTACCTCCCAGTCTTGGTGAGAACAATTATGGCACTAGCACAGCATTTGAAGGATGACTCGACAGCACCGACAGCTACGGCCTCGGAGGGGTCTCTGGTCAGTTCGGAGTGTCTCCTCAGCTCCTCAAACAGCTGTCTGTGGAAGATGGCGGCCTCGGCCTCTCGTGCTATCTGAGTCCAGAAGGACCATGAGGGAGGGGTGGGGTGGGAGGCGTTACTCTCAGTCACCCACGCTACTACTACTGCACGGCCAGTCATTCACACCACTGGGAGTGACGGGCAAACACTAAGAGAGACTCCTGGTTAAAGAGTTGCTAGTTTAATGATTGTTCCTTAAAACACTGAATCAGACTGAAAGAGGCCAAAATGACATCAGACAAACTTTTAGGTTAATGTGTAAATTTGGGCCTTTTTACTGCAGGGCTTTCAAATGCACTTACATTTGTGCACATGAGCAAAAATAAACCAGCAGACTACTTAAAGGTGTTTGCCAGGCTCTCCCAGTCACTCCTTCAATCAGTCCCTGTCTGGCCCTACTCTGCCTCTTTCAGACTCCTCAAGTACAGATATTATATTGTCCTGAACCCGCCAGGACCAGATAACCTGCCTACCTTCCAGAGCCAGTGAGCACAATCATCGCAGAGGCTAAGCTCTTAAAAGAGGCCTCAACAGCACCAATTGCAATAGCCTCAGCGGGGTCTTTGCAGTGTGGGGTGGAACGACGCAGGTCCTCAAACACCTGCCGGTGGAACATGGCTGCCTCGGCTTCACGTGCAATCTGATACAAGTGAGGGTAAGATGCACAAAGCAAGGGCATTCCCACACCAGGCACAAACACAGGTGTAAAAAGAGGAAAATGGGTTGAAAAAAGGAGACAGGACAGGAACATGGGAGACAGAAAGGGACAATGTTTGAGACACACAGAAAGAACATACATGTAAGTACAAAATAGAGGGGACAGAAGGACAGGGCAGGACAGGAGGGAAAGTGAATAGAAGAGTTTAGATGGGCAGTAAGTGGGGGATACAGGGAAACATCAGCGTTACAACACATCAATGAGGCAAAATAGCACCACAACCATTTACATGAGGTATTAGAAAAAAATAATGTAATACAACCTGAGCTAATCTAGTTAGTTAAGAGTTAAGGCAACTGTACTACTGAGATCACCCTTTAAAAAAGCACTAATTACCCTTAAAAAGATCAAAATGACAGAGCCAAGCTAATTAAAATAAAAATACAAAATAATAATAAAATACAATTCAACTGGAAGTTGAAAGGACAGGTGGGGGTTAAAATGTCATGCATTGCACACAAATGTGAAGAAATGGTTAAAAACGGTCAAAAGGAATGAGCAAGACAAGTATTAGAAAGGCTAATGAGACAAAGACAATGCACAATAACAAAAGTGGCTGAGAGGCGGATTTAGTCCTTTTGATGTTATAAGAACATAAGTCTTCTCAATAAAAGTTCAGTTTTAGGTCAGCGGAAGTTGTTGTTTAGTTTTGATTGTGAAAACCCAGAGCAATGTCAGCATACAGGCAGCTAGCTCGAAGGCAGGAGCTGCAGTATTGCTGAGTCACTCCTGCAGCTGCACAGCAGTGCGAAAACACAGAGTAGCCAGGATCAGTGGAGGTTAGCCAAGAAAAGCCTGAACAACGGAGGACAGGCGAGACGACATCCATGCAATTAGTAATAACTGGAATTCTGATGCAGGAATTCACTGGAACCTAATTAATAGCAGCACTGGGTCCCAGACTCCAAATTTTTATTTTATTTTATTTATTTGGGGTGACTGTCCCTGACTGAAAATACAAAACACATATGCAGCTATACATATACAGCAGATACATATCTTAATCCATTTTCTTAATCCATCCACCCAAATTAAAACTATAAAATACAGAAAAGCACAATTTTCCTCATTAAATGCACAATTATGTGCAGGAATTTTATTAATTTCTGAGTTTGGCATTATTCAAAGCTGCTTTTCTTGCTCCCTCTTCACCAGTATACAAGGATATCCCCCTATCTAGGGGGACTCATATCGGCAATGTAAATCCTTGTTAACACAAATTGGGTGGATCTGTTTGGGTTAATCACGGCAAATCAACAAACAGTAAAGAAGAGCAGCACAGTGTGTTTGTCAGATGAAGAGGTGCATGCGCCAGGTGACAGGCATTTACCTCAGTTTGGATGGCCTCGAACATCCCATGCCATTAAGTGACGTCATACTTTTTACTGTGTTTCCATGGTGTGGCAAACCACTGTCACAATTATCTAAACAGAGTGGAAATCATGCAGGTCCAACCATTTAAAACATCTGATCAGCTGTAGCTAATATCCAAAGGATGCACAAATAGGACGGTGCCATCTTTGCTCACCATTATCATACCATTATCTTTAACGGATCGAAATGGATCCAGTATTTAACGATGATTAATCATTCATTGATTATTCACTGGGACACCGAAAAGGCAAATATTCAAACTGGAAATAAGTGGATGGATGAATGAAAAAAAGAGGGGCACTTCCAGCTGGCCTAACAAACCTGCTGATACCGTCTTTAGCAGCTGTTAGGCCTAGTGGGAAGAATATGCTGCGATGTAGGGCGACTGAATAAAAAGTTATAGATTTGTTCAGGAGCAGACAAAAATTAGGAAATGAGAAAGAGTAGTGTCCCAGTCTTAGGGCATGCTTAATTAGGTTATTAATGACGAATCATGCAGGATCATCCTCAAGCACAATTAATCTGTCCAATCAATAATGCTTACTTTTGAAAACTACAACTCTTTATGCTTTGATTTTGCAGAACAATTTGAATGTTAATATTAAATATACATTAACTCACCATGTGCTGTGTGCGCACTGCCTCCAGAGGGTAATCTCCCTTGGCAGTCTCTCCGCTCAGCATGATGCAGTCGGCTCCATCCAACACGGCATTTGCTACGTCACTGCCCTCAGCACGGGTGGGCCTGGGCTTCTTGATCATGCTCTCCAACATCTGAGTGGTGTTCATGTGAGGTGTTAGAGGGTAACATACACAAATCTCATTGATCGTATTGACACAAATAAGCTGCCCAGTGCAGCCAGTTACCTGCCAGTCTTTGTTAAATAAACTTTCACTACTGACAGATGTATAGCTTTAGAAATACAGCATGTCCTTTGCTTTTATCTAACCTGAGTTGCACACGTGATGGGCTTGCCAGCTCTGTTACAGCGGCCGATCATCATCTTCTGGGCTAGAAAGACCTTTTCTGTGGGGATCTCGATACCCAGGTCACCACGGGCAACCATGATGCCATCGCTGGCCTCCATGATCTCGTCAAATCTGCACAGGACACAGAAAAAAGCAATAATCTAAATCGCAAAGTACTGCTGTAAATTAGCTATGAGTAACTAGACCGCACACACAAAAAGATGAAAACACTTTGTCCACACACACCTGCGTACACCCTCGTGGTTCTCGAGTTTGCTGATAATCTTAATATCTTTGCCTTTCTCTCCCAGCACTGCTCTGACAGCGTGTACGTCCGCTGCTTTGCGGATGAAGGAGGCAAAGACCATGTCGACTCCGTGCGCCACGCCAAACTGCAGGTCCTGGATGTCCTTTTCTGAGACAGCAGGCAGGTCTACAGCTGCACCGGGGAGGTTCACTCCCTTCTTGCTGCCCAGGGTGCCACCGTTCTCGATCTCACACATGAGGAAATCAGAACCTGAAAAGACAAGTAATATTTACGGGCTGAGGCCTAATGTTGGCTATTAATACATAGCAATGTTTTCTGAACATTCTAATGAATCACATCAGATTTTATATGTCACTTCGCCACTCACCAATCTCCTTGACCTGCAGGGACATGAGTCCATCGTCAATGTAGATCTTGCTACCGATTTCCACCACTTTGGTAATGTTCTTGTAGTCGAGCCAGAGGATCTCCTCCCCGCAGTTCTCCTGATAAGCATCGTCCAAGGTTATCTTGATCATGTTGCCCTTCTTCAGCTCCACCTCAGCTGTGCCACTCTGTCAAATCATTAACAAATGTAACTTTACTCTCTGTTTGGTTTGTGTACCTGCAAATGTACTTGGTTGTCAATAACAGCTAATGAAGTCATAAAGGCTACAAAGCACTGCTTCACTCACTCCCTGGATAAGACCAGTCCTGATCTCTGGGCCCTTGGTGTCCAGGGCAATGCCGATGGGCCTGTATTGGATACTGCCGGGCTCGAAGCTCTCACATGCCTCACGCACGTTCTTGATTGTCTGTGCATGGTACTGCAGAAAGGAAGAGAGGTATAAAACACTGAAATATCTCTGGAGAAAACAAGCAAGATACTGAACTGCACAGCTGTTGATTTTGATCACACCTGTAACCTCTAACCTATCTGTCTGGCCAATCTTCTGATGCTATCACACTAATGTCAAGATATCACAATTTAGCAGAGGCACTGGTATTTGAGAGGTCACTAGACATGAAAATCAGGCCAGGGCAAATGAAGGATATGGTGCGTCTGACAACTCACAGTCATAAACATGAGTCATACAGTCAAACACTACAAGGTCATACAGTTGTCACTGTGTCACTGAGGAATCTGGGAGTACCGGGAAGAATAACTTAAAGCCTTTCAGTTAAAGTGCCTTAGGAATTAAGTGTCATTAAATGGGACCTGGGAGATTTCACAGCATACAGTATCACTAAGTAGAATTATGCAGATATAGAATTTCGTATGTGTCCTTGAGGACTGCAGTGTCTTTTGCCTCGAGTGTGTACTGAGTTAGTCAGCTGAGGAAGTGCAGTGTTTCTCATCAGGAAATTCCTCCGTCAAGTTGGTGTTGAACAATAGACACAATAAAACCCAACAACCTAAAGTCCTATCACAATTAGAAACGTAAACAGGCTTGTGTAAAATCATTACTCATGTGACATGATATTGTTCACACCATCAACAGAATCTGGGTGGCCGACCTTGACGCTTAAAAATGTTTTGAGAAAAGATGGAAAATAACTTTGGAGAAATTCAGTCCTGTCACATTACTGCTAACATGGCCCATTATTGCAGGCTAGAGAACATGCAGCACAGTGTTTGTGGCTTTGAAGTTTGAAGACAGCTCTCTGCTGCACATGGCTTAAACTGCCCACCTGGGTAACCAGAGCTTTCAGTAATAACTTAAGTGGCAGGTAATCACATTGGCTGCCTTTCACACTGGCAACACATCCAGCTAACAGTTCACTCACTCCACTGTGACTAAAAGAAAACCTAGATGGTCTCACCAACTGCAAAAACACCAACCTAATCCAAAATTAGACCTAAAGCAAGTTGCCAGACCACTTAAAACTGCAATTAAGATAAAGTCTCACATAGTCTTTTGAGAAGTTAGCCTCAGACAGTTGAAACATGATGTCAAGCCAGAAATAAATATATGGAAGACACCTTGGCAGCCGTTAACATCCAGTGTGCTGCAGCATGTTAGTAAAGGACAGAGGCCAGGTACATAGTGTCATGATTTAAGACCAATTTTGCTTAGTGAATTTAGAGCATGTGACTATTAACTGTATATATGTGTGTAAAGGCCAGGGTCCATACATTTGTAATTCAATTTCTACACAACATACACTGAAACTCCAGCCAATGTTCAGCTAGTTCTCTTTTATTTGATATTATTAATACTGATTTTAAGAAATGTGGCTTTCTGGATTTACAACATAATCTCCTTTTCACTTCCTATTTTGGTTTAAAGTGGACTGACCTTGGTGTTGGTTTGTGTACACACAATTACAGAGTCTAGGCGTGCTGCCTGCTGAGGAGATAAAGGGCAGGGCAGGGCCAGGAAGCTACGGGTGACGAATTTATGGTATCCAAAGCCAATAAAGCTCTGATTTCTTTTGCTGTTTGCTGAATCTAGAGTAGCCTTTGACCTTGTTAAAACAATGAGACCCACACAAGCCATCGACACTTTTCACAAATGAGGACTTCATAGTTTCTCAAACAGAATGAATCATTTGTATAATTTTGGACAGTAAAATATTTGTAACTGAATCCATCTTTATTCATGTACACAAAAAAGTATCTGCTGGTGAGGTGAAGTTACATGTTTGGTTTCTTTTTACGTTTTGGTAGGCAAAAATATAATTGTGCATGTGCATCTCTCTTCTTTGTCTTACTTTGGGCTGGGTTGGGGCATAAAAGCAACTCACCTCACCACACTTTTTTAAGTCTGAGTGATCCATAAAGCCATTCACAGATTTTATTTGTCTTTTTCATTAGACATGTTAAGCAATCAAAGAGATATTTTAATGTATCTGGCTTTTAGATGAGAACTTGTACTGACTGTATGATTCATTAGCTTAGTGATGGATGGATGGATAGATAGTTACTGTCAGGAGGGAAGTTCTAATTGTGAAACCTGTTGGATTTTGACTTCTGCTTTTAAATGTTAACTGTAAAATTAACTCTGACTCATAACATAGTGTGCACAGATAATAAGTAGCTGAATGCTGCAATTAGCCTCATCTGTCCTCCAAAATATCTTATAAGTATTAACTTAACAGAGCATGTGTCCTTGTGTGACACAAAGAATTAATCAGGCTGTATCACTCTGAGTTGAACTTGGTTAGCCAGCCCAGACTCTAATCTTACGTAAGTTAGCAGCACTACTATTTTTTCCATTCATGCTGGCTGGCCTCGTCATTCTCAAAGTACCAAGCTGGCTGCTGTCACAATGAATAACGTGCTTGTTCGCTGTTGGCCCTGTTGAGATTGTCCTCTACTTTCACCATAGTTATTTTATGAAAAGAGTTACCAACACTGCTTGAAAAAGGTTACAAGAAAATGCAAGTCTGCCACTAAGATCAACAAACCAACCAACGCCATTCTGTGATAAAGCACAGAACCATGTGTGAAGGAAATTATCAGGAAAGTTTAAACGTGACTTTCAACAATGTAACTGGTTAGCTGTAACCTCCCAACTCATTTACACTGCAGACAGAATTGTGCAATGACCCACCTCGTGTGTGCCGTGGGAGAAGTTCAAACGAGCAATGTTCATTCCAGACTTGATCATCTCCTTCAGCATATCCACAGAACGGGAGGCTGGTCCTGCAGGCAGTTATTGAAAGGAATGATGAAGATGTTATAGTTAAACTTTTCTTTAAACTTACTTCTCGTGGTAATTAAGTGAATGCATGTCCAGATTGACTTAACACAGAGGAAAAACATTTTTTTTAGAAGAGGAAAGACTCAAGTTGATTTAATGATCAATGCATTTTTATCATGAAGTTTAGTGTGAGTGAACACAGGTTCAATATGTTAATATCCAATAAACCTGTCGTGTTTCCAGTGACAATAATTGTAATAAACAGTTGCAATCTTGGAACTGAAAATAACACTTGTGACTATTTAGCTATCATGGTGCAGTCCTACCAGGTATCTATCTGGTAACAACTATATATTTCAGCAACTAAAATGATGACCAACCAATGGTGCAGATGATGCCAGTGTTGCGTGCGGTGGTGGGCTCGGAGTCGATGTCCAGCAGGCACATGTGTTCCAGGAAGGTGTCAGCCATGGCAGCATTGAGCTGCTGTGTCTGGATGAAGGCAGAGCCCATGTCGAGAGTCTTTACCTGAGGCATGGCGATCACTGGTGCAACTGGAGAAGTCCTGCAGAAATGAAAAGTGGAAAAAGAGTTAATATAGTGGACACAGTAATGGCAAGAGACAGCTTTCTCCAGCTGACCATTGTTGGTCCAGGATTCCTGAAATGCTTTAAAAACTTACAAGCCACTTTTCAAGTTTAGAAGCTGAATCTGATTTTTTAACAATTAGAGATTATACTGTATACGTGGCCTGCCCAACATTATTTTTTTAAATCGTCGTCGCGATGTCAACTTGCGAGATTAACACACATTTTGTACTTTGAATATAGCAACAACTTAATGAATTACATTCTGTCTGTAGGCTCTATTGGGTCTGATATACACCATGCTGTTAACTCTCTGGCCAATCAGACAAAGCCCTTGCTGTTAGGCATCGTCTAATTGATCAGAATCTGCATGCATGCGAGTAAAGTGTAAGGGACTACTGCTGCCATACTACTCTACATCACTGATGGAGGATAGTGTGACAAGATGAGGCCAGCATTCATATTCTGTATACTGTATTTAGTACCTGTTGAGTGTCCTTAAAAACATACTGTACCTAATCCTGCTGTGTAGCTAACCTTGAGATAGTGAAGTCAAAGCAAAGGAGAATCTCCCAGTGGGAATCAATTAAGCATGTTGATTGCTGACGTTAGAGTGTTGTCCTTCAGGGACTAATAACTGGTGTTATTCACCTCCAGCACATCTATTTTCGACTGACATCGGCCACCAAGACTGAGGACAATAAAGAAAAGGCTTATGAAATGTCACCACTGCAGCTCTTAAGTAGTATTGTAAGGGTCTTTGCACAATACTGTATTTTCTTGAGTTACTATTTGCCGTTCAGGTTGCACAACCAACAGTTTATACAACGTCTGCTCATGACAACTGCGAGAAAAAAACAAAACACTTCCACCTTTTCAGTTGGATTCCAGTTGTTTACAAGTTGATAACAGATACATGAATGTTTATCTGAAATGCTGAGGAACATTACTGCAAGGCCATACTCCAAACAGAGCAGAGCACTATAGCTCAATGAGCTGCTACACCATATTGTACATTTTGTTCCCACCCACTTCTCCCTGAGTCACCCATGGCAACGACACCATCACGATGAGCAGCCACAGGGCTGGGATTGCCAAGATTTAATCCCTCCTTTCTAACCAGAAAAGAAAAATCATACTCTACTCTGTATGTGGCAGCAGAGATGACATATTACATCAAATCCTGTGCACTTAAAATGACTCAATACTGTAATTTATACACAGGGTGCAGGATGTGTGCCTTGCCTAAGACACTTCCCTTTTCTCCTCGAGTCTGACAGAATTATACACACTTTAAAAGCAAGGCATGTTTGAACAAACAACTGACGAGTTATGTGTATCTGAGCAGGGCGTAATACGACTACTCTATGGTGATGAGGAATGTTGCCTCTACTATGGCTCTTGTTATTGTAGTTACATAACCGCAGCCTAGCTGACTTAGGCTGAAATGGTTGATTGAGCAGTCAATCCAGCAATATGATGACAAATCATCATCAAACTTGGAGATTTAAGCACTGAGGCCTCAGGAGGCGGTCAGAAATTGGCCTAGTTATATAATTCTATAAGAAATAGGGGTCTAAAACTAACATCACCTAAGCTGTTTAACTACTTGAGGTGAATACCTTGCTTGACAAAATGTTGCGTCAATAAATACTTACAATATGAGCATTCTGTATGTAATGCTGAATATGATCATTAATTTACACTTCTATGGCACTTTTCCAAACAAGTATAGAACGTTTTTAGAATAAAAAACAACTTATCAGACCTACACAAATCAACAATATGGTGCTAGACAAAGTAATGAACATATAACATTCTTAAAATTAAGGAAACATATAAGGGATGTAAAAGTAGTCAGTAGAAGATACCAATAGCCCTATGTACATTTTCTCTTTTACTCTTTTACTTGGAAACCATAATGACTCCCTGCTAGGCGCCAACTCAGGCGACAGGCCAAAGCACCCAGTGGACAGATCCAGTTCCCGCTGTTTAAATGATACATCAAAGCGCATTTCAACAAAGAGCACTCTCACTGGCTGCTTCTTTGGCCGAGCAACAGCATAGAAATCATCTCCCTCATCCTTTTCTAAGCTCCTCTTCACAGACTCAAGACCTGACCTGAATTACTGACCCTGAGCTGGAAGTCTTTGTGGCAACGTGTGACAATGTGCACATCTAGACCCAGCTTGGTGTCAACTGTTGCATGTGTTGGACGATGAATATCAGTTTCAACAGAAATAAAGAACAATTAGCCAAAAGACTGTTTCATGTCAGCCACTGAAGGCATCAAGGATGGTTCTGCGTTAATATTACAAAGTGACTATTAAGTCCCATCTATAACAGAACAGGCTGCACATGCTGATGCTGTACTCATAAGGAGAGCTGGAAAACAAGAGGATGGCAAATTACTGATGGCTGCCTGCTAGTGTGGGTGGTAACACTGCAACAAATGACACGTTCATGGTGGACTCTGAGTCTCTCAGAGGAATATCTGATGCATTCAACGGTAACAAACGTGGTCTGACCTCCTCTTACTCATTACATCCAAATTTCAAAAGCATCATGGTGGTGGGGGATTCCAGGCGGAGTCACTATACCAACATGCTCTCTCAACAGGAGCTGCTGGCTGATGATGTAACAGGCAGTGGGGCAGACCGGTGCTGTACGTGAGCACAGTCACATCCCACTACTGCAACACACAGAACCATGAAAAGACTGGGGGCAGACATCTGAGTGGACTGAACCATCTGGAAAGACTGCAGAGGGGGGAAAGTGTCTGAACACTGGCAGTTACTATAGAGTGCAGGTTTTTTTATGATTTCCTGTTTATTCATATATTATTTATGAGGGGATTTTTTGGGAAGAAACTGAATTGAATTCAAAAAGTATACTACCTTGGCAGTATGACTGGTACAATACAAGGAGTGAAACCTAGAGCTATCACACCGTTAAAGGAGGGGAAAAACCTGACCTGATCTTTCCTGGTAATAGCTACTAAAATGTGAGAATATGCTGCTACCCTGGCCTGCTGCATATTTTAACCATACAACTATTTAAGGCTATAATAATTCCATGAAAGGCATTTAACTAATCAATTTCCTTTTAAGAGTAACAAGAGACACTATGTAGACATGCTAATGGCAGCCATTTGTTAAATATCTTTCTAATCTGGTCAGCTATTGGAGCATTACCAATATAGATACCATAACTTCCCAGTTTAATGTAATACAAAAGACAATGCAACACTAACAGTTACAATTGCAAAACTAAAAAGGGATGTCTTAGAGGGAAAGTGTGATACAAAGTTTCAGGCAGCTTCCCTTACAAGCTGTTTGCTACTTTACAACATATGTGGATTACAAATTAAAAACATGCCCAAAAAGTAGTTAGACTACGTCCAATCCTGGTAATAGTTATAAATCAAACGCTTGCTCCTAATACAAATAGTTTGAATTGCAACAGATCAGTGACAACTGTGTGAAAATATATTTTTATAGCAACAGAGTATGCTACTGCATAATGTCTGATTCTGACCCCAACCACTGTTTTCCCATTTCTATTTCTATCATGTTTTAACCCCATTTTCAGCAAGGCTTATTAAGGGATTACAAGTATCATGTTCTTTTGTGTTTAGCCTGTTTCCCCACAGCTCAGCATTTTCAGGATTTGAAATGTGAATCCACCACATCTTTGCTCAATGTCTTTGAATTGTACTTTCATGGGCTCAAACTTCACTTGTGAACAAGTCATAGCCTGGAAATTTAATAAAAGGTCACCCTCAGGCAACTCAACCTCAAATAATATCTGTAACCTCAGGTGAGGTGTTATTATTGGAGTAACCAGAGGCAGTGTGACATATGCTCCTGATGTAACTTTTGAAAATCAGGTAGCAACTACCCTTCACCAAGTGCAGTAATGTCTTGGTCTGTCTGGTCCAGCTTGCCAGCTCCTGGTTGTTGAGGAAAAACAGACTTACATAATTAAAAGAATGGCTGGCTGACTGACAGACATGGATAGCGTGCCTGACCCCAGAACAGTCAGTGAGCAGCCCCCACAAGCCAACAGCAGTCATAGTAACCCTGACACAGATGTAGGGCTAACTTTAGAGCTGGCTGCTAATAATCCCATCCAATCCCCTCCCAACACTTGAAACACCGTCACTCGTTGTAACATGCTCTCAGTCACTATCTTTCCCTGTCTTATAAACAATATCCTCATCACTTATCTCTGAAGCATGCCAGTGTAGTCACTAAAGTCATCGTAGCATTGCTGTCAGGGTGACATGACATTTACAATCACCTACTATGGATGTGACGTAACACTGGGCTAATCCAAGTTGGCTCACACAGAGAGTAGACGGTTTCTATCTGTCACACTCACTCAACCAATGCACAATTTCCAGGTTCCACTACATACCGCCTGAAGATCTTCCAGCTCCTCCTGGGGACCAACAGGCACGACACAACCAGTGACCTGCACAACAAGCCCAGTGTGTTGGAGCTTCCAGTGCCAAAGGGCGCACCACTCCCTGCAACAGCAGTCCGTGCAGAACTGACCGCTGCAGCGCGCGTGCAGACATACCACACTTTCAGGTGCTCAAGAGTAAATCCCTTCAATGAGGATAAAGGATATGGAAAGCGCCTGCTGTGACCGGGCAATCGCCATGACCGGATACAGTGAACGTACATGAGACTTTCACCACAACACACACGAGCTGTGTCACACCAATGTTGCCACGGACCTAAGTCATACAACACCCCAGGCCTAAAAATGGATTCATGGCTAATAATAGTGCACAGTATGCAGAGTATGTTTGTAGTAATCTAATACTTGGAATGTACGATTGTATTTACACTATGTAGGCTGGTAAACAAGGCTTGCAATCTCTGATACAAATCTCAGATAGGGTACTTTATAGCTTTAACTTCATGAAGAGCACAGAATGCTGTGCATATTCAATATATTTCAAATACACATGTTAAATCATCTGGCAACATTTTTAACCCAGGCACCTGGCATCAAGTTGAGTGCAAGGAGTTTGTCAGTGCAGTCAAGTGGTCCTGCAGTGGCAAAGCGATACTCATAATTGGCAGTCTTCCACACCATGTAGCATGCGTCAGCTAACATGTAGTCATGGTCGCGTGGGGTGGGGTGGGGTGGGGTGGGTGTGGGGGACTGCATGAGAGCATTGCCAGCTGCAAAAGGCCTGCACTGACCATCAGTTCAGGTGCAACTGAACTACCTTACCACAACAGCAGGTCAAGGACACTTCACTCCATCACAGAGAATGACAGTTTTGCCATTGATTCACTGCAGTCACATTTACTGCAAGCCAAAGTGCTCCCTGAAGTAGAAAAATATCAATAGCCGCAGCTACAGTATACCTACATGTTGCTTATTCACAGGCAGTTCCACAGTCTTGACTTTTCGATCAAGTTTATAGACTCATGAGAGCTAAGGAGTTCGCTAAATAGCAGGGATTTTACTGAAATATATTCATGACAACTGAGATGTACGGTTGCAGGCATCTTTAAAAAAGTCAACAACCTAGATTTAAATGATGAGCAAACACTGAGAACTTCCCTGTGTTGAGCTTATCACTGCAACAGGATTCCAACTCACTTGACATTTATAACCTGACTGGTTCCCTGGGGTAAAGACTCCATTTTGTCAACCAGAAAAGGACATAGTGATTACAATGTCTCTATAACTTTGTGTATGGCATAGAAATGACACAGCATTAGCAGGCTATACTGCAGGCCACTTTGCATATCCTACATTTGCCAAAGCAGATGTATTTCTCAAAGCATAATAGATTACACTTTAAAATGAACCTTAAGACAAAGCCCTGCCTTGGTCAAATCAAATTATTTCTGCTGTTTTAAGAACAGACTGAAACGTAGGCCTCAGTCATCACATACCAAGGACAACACAGTTCAGGCTGCCAGATAGAGAGCCTAAAGCCATGACTACCTACAACCTGCACAATGAGGGTTGAACCTGCCATCTTCTCCATGTTTCCAGTGTCAATAGGGCCTGTTATGTGAGACACCACTGCAGCAGGCTACTGCAGTGAAGCTGCAAAGGCAATGTACTTAATTCAAACATTTATCACCGTCCGGACGGTTATTTCTTACAACACTGAGAACGACATTTAGTTTCTGTGGAAATATGACAGGGTAGCCTGTGTTTACAAAGGATGAACGAGATTAATTTACCTACTAAGTAGTCGCCATTTTAAGAAACACGACGATAACACACGACTTATAATAATTATAATGGGGTTTAGCTCGGTTGCATTTGCGTCACTAGTTAAAACGTAGCAGTATTTTTTAATATAATGCTTGAAAGCGCTGCAGACGATGCGCTAAAGGTCACGTTCTCATCCTGCGTCACATTTTCCTGGTCTCGAGGCATCACAGAGAGTGACCAATGAGAGGCCGAGAAGACGGAGCCGCCACACCCACTACAGAGGGCACCAGGAAGCGATTCTTCAATGTTCAACACTTAAGCCATCATGTTTATCATTTTTGATTCAACAATAGTGTTTATCGATAAAACAAGACTGCAACGTGTTAGTTTGTTAGTTACAGGAAGACATACTCAGTACAGGAAGATATTTCTTTAGTTTATCAATCATTTAACTGCATTTTAAAATCAAAACGTTGTTCAACAAATACCAAACCTGTTTAGCTGGGGCTAAAATATTTTTCCGCTACACACACACGTCCAGGTGTATGAACATTTTTAAACATTACTTGAGTTTAAAAAAAAGGAAGCAGCTAGATGGTAAAGAAAGGAAACAAGCCACCAGTGACTGACTCCCGGGACTTACCAGCTCGCAGGATGTAGCTACAGATAACGTTATAATAAAACACAAACAGGCAGTTATGTGACAGCGCCTGTGTCCTACAAGTTATCAGTCACTTCACGGGATCGATAAGTTACCAAGTTGCAGCCCACGCTGAGGATACCCACCTTCTTATCTCGCTGGTGAACTGCTTGGACCGATGTAACTGCCGTCACACTGAGCCCAGCTCAAGGTGATCTACTAGTCCCTCGCTATGCGGATCTACTTTCTAGTGATGCTGAGACATATCAATGCGAGAGAGTAAAGATAAATGGAAAAATAATTCATCGTCTTTACATGTTTATACCGACCACACTCACCACAGTCCACTCAAACGCGTGGTTTATTTTAGCATTACTCTTGCGGAAAGTCAGGAAATGGTAAAAAGTAAAAACGAAGCGGATGGATACGCAGATACCCAGTGGTGGTGCTTGGTAAAGTTAGGTAGCCAATCAGGGCGCGTGAATGCATCAGTAGAGCATGGAGTCTGACATGTGACTGTGGATGGTGTGCTGTAATTTCCTGAAGAACGCAGTGGTTTGAGAACAGTGCGTATTCAGTTTAATGACCCTTTAAGACATTTAAATCAGTCATTTGTCATATTGTTGGTATGTTATGGGTGCATTATCCTACAGATATGCAACATCATCATCAAACGTGATACAATATACGATTACTGTCTTGTAAGCTACCAGAATAGTGTTCATTCCCTTATATCTAATTTTTAAACAGTGGTGCTGTAATTATAGGTCTATTGTTGTACTGCCCCAGATATATCAGCATTAACAGGCGGTCAATGGGTGCATGAGTGATGACTCAGAGACCCTTGAGATGTGCCAGTACCTCGCTACTGTGCTTGAGGCAATACCTCCATCTAGTGATGGAAAATGATATAACAGTTTGGGGTGCTTTTTCAATGACAAGAATTTAGATACAGTTAGATTTAGGGTATTTCATATTGAGTATTAGAGTATTTTAGTGTTTATATATAAATATAGGATGTAGTTCACATTATTTACACCTTTTTTTTTTTACTTTAACCCTTTGAGACCTGAGCCAACTGGCTTGATTTCTTTTAAAAACATGGGAAGAAGGCAATGAGCATTGAACGAAGAAATGACCCAAAAATGAGCAAGAAATTAGTAATTAGAGAAAATTAAAAAAAAAAAAAAAAAAAGAAAGAAAGAAAATTAGTGAAAAAAAGAGAGTTAAAACAAACAAGGACATGACCTGGAAAGAGCGCTTAAATTTCTAATAATTCTGTAACATAATTTTAAAATGTAATAATACAATTTTTTTCTATCTTTAAAAATTATTTTCTAAATCTGTTACTGTTTTTGCAGTTTGTGGGACATTTCTCGCTAAGTTGCTCATTGCCTTGTTTCCAATGTTTTTAGAGAGAAAACGCACCAATGTGCTCAGGGTTCAGAGGTTTAAATACCTGTGAAAGGTGTCTGAAACCAGCACAAGAAAAGTGATGTCACTCCAGGTTTCAAAGGGTTAATTACATATTCCAAAACTGTATATTTTAAGCGCACAACTAATATTCTTACACTAATACCATACCATTACACAACATGCAAATAAATCTACCACTAGCAGTACTATATTACTACTGCATTTTTGCTCAACCAATAACAACAACCATTAGGTCTAGAAATAATATCACTTATATGATTTTCACAGAACATAAAAAGTGTACAGAATGTTCCTAGGCCTACTTTTTTTTGGACATGATACGTGATTTGGTATTTTCCCAATCAGCTGTGGTATATTAATGGCTGACTGTAACTACAAATATAATATTTTTTTGTCTAGTACAGACACTAGACAGCTATGTCGCAAATGTTCCCTGGGATGATTAATTCTGATGCTGTGGTATCAGCTCTGCCAAGGAGATAGCAGACAGAAACTAAATCTTCCACAGAGACACAACTGTCTACTATAGCTCAACCAATCTACCCTAAACATTCACATTTTGCAACAGAGATTAGACAAATCAATCTGGCAGAGATTCTCCTTAAAGCACTATTTAGGCTACAGATATAGAAAGTACTGATGCTATTCTTTTTTTCCATAATTGCTTCCGTAAGGTTGCACCTTTTACTTTGTCCATGTCTCCTCCACCTGTGTCCTATTTCGCTCTCACCTCGTCACAGCTGTGGTGGTGTTAGCACTGCTGCTCCCACTGCCCATGTTGCTGTCTCACTGGCTGCTGGCAGCCTCTGCCTGGATCCACTCCACTCCACTACCTGAGGCCAATGGACACACCTGTCCAGGTGAGAGACAGATCTGCCGTCCAGTCACCTTGTCCACTGGCCAAGCCTCTGGCTGTCAGTCAGTCTTAATGGCTGCTAACCCCTGGGCCACGAGGTACAGTAAGACACTGTGGGAATATGCTCAGATAAATCTCAGAGATGAGCAGATAGGACACCTTAGTGCTTGGGTGTGTATTATTATTACCGCATGAGTACAGCAACTGCTACCTATAAATAAACAAGTATGAATACAAGGGGATAAACAATCAAACAAAGACACAGCTCCATTAAGGCACATGTAGAAAACTTAAAATAGCACAATTATATATTGATTACACTGATCATGATAAAGAAAAACCCACAATAGATATACAATAACACTGTTGGGAGCCATTGGTGATGGTCAATATCAAAAAAGTATCCTCTTCTCCTTCTATAGTAGTGGGAGGAAATATTTGAAAAGCTCAATTCCAAAATGAGACACATACTCTCATAAATGAAACAAGACAAAATGAAGAGAAAGTACTTGTTTTATTGGTTGTCAAGTACTAAAGTTTATTTTAAAACCAGGTAAATTTGTGTTCTCAACCAACCAAATTACAAATTGGGAGCTTATTCATATTTTAGTGAGACTTAACGGGTTATTTATTCCACAAAAAAAGAGACATGTCGTACTTTATACAGTTATAATTAGGTTTCCATTTTAGTAATCAGAATAGGCTAAAAATGGAACAAAGAAATTAGCCTGCAGAAAATTTCGGCAGCAATCTGCATTTTCACCTGCATCCAGGAACAATATGCACTAGCTGTTGCTGTACAGTGAAGGGTGGTTGCACTACAGGTGAAAGATGGGGATTGCTCTGGGGCTATGACTAAAGTGAACTCTTCATGAACCTAGAGCACCTATGCATTTACAATAAGTACCACGCAGCAAAACATAGCAACTGTGTCAAACTGTTTCTCTATATTTATATTGTGTCATCAGGATCATGGTAGTTTAAGTTATTGTGTGCCAAAAAATGTTTGAAGAGGTCTTAATTTCCCCTTCCTCTCCTGACTGCAGCCACACTGATCAGACAGTTGGCCTAACACCTGTTCACTCTATGGGTCAGTTCTTAAATAGATACCTTGAGATAATGAGGATAAAGACTGATTAGCTCAAAAGCCTACTGGTCATTGTCTCACACATGGACACAATGACACTGTGTCACAGATACTGAATATATGATATTATTTGTAATGTTATATTCATTTTTGAAGATATAAGTATTGCTATTTTAATATAATTTGAATATTAGTTCTATTAAGCCTTTAGATTTTTTGCATCTACACAGCATGCAGTGCAGCTAAAATGCAAAACACTAATGCAAATTTATGTTTTCTTTATATTTTTATTGGAATATATTTATACAAAACATGACAGCTCCTGGATATCAACTAGAAGCTGCCTCCATAGCATGACTGCACAGTAATGAACATTGACTTATGCAGCCACACACACACGCACATTATACACAAACACAGACAGGCAGACGCATATACATGGTCAGAGCCATTTTTCCTCCATTTTTCCTCTGACTTCTCAGCAGCAGTGCAGTCAGCTGCAGGTCACATGACCGACTCGCCTGGTCCCACTGAGCATGCTCAGACCCCTCAGTGTTGTCAGGCAAAATATAAGACAGCAGTAGCAGCAGAGATCTGCAATAGATAAACACATAGACTCATACACACACACACCAGCTGGATTGCTCGCAGACACACACCACAAGCACAGAGGCACAGGCGCTGTAGAATTTGGGGAATCGTGGCTCTGCTTTCTCTGACATCCGATTTTAATGGGCGTATTGTCATCTATCATTTCAGTGGAAAACAGCCGCCGAGAGATAGGGGCAGGTGTGCCCTTTAAGAGGGGGAGCAGCTGAGGCAAGGACGGCATCCTAGTCTCCATCCTCTGTGGAGGTAAGTGTGGATGGATGGATGGGATGGGGTGGAGGGGGGGTGGAGGGAGTGGGGGGAGGGGAAAATCCGCCTGACTGCATCTCTGTTTGTGTTAAATATCAGCAAAGCGGAATGGGGACGGTGATGATGAGAAGGATGTGTGTATGTTTGGGGGGTGGGGGGGTCAGTTTGTCGGCGGCTCCATTGGTATGTGAGACGGCAGAGGCTGTGGGAATGGCGGGGAGTGGGGGGTGGTGGAGGGGTGTAGATGCTAGCAGGGCTGAGGACATGGAAGGGAAGCAGACATGGAGACGAGGAGGGGAGCTGAAGTGGAAGATGGTAATGATGGGGGAGCCTTGTCTGATAGGATGCAGTTGGATGTCTGTGAGGGTGGTTTGGACATGAAAGGACCCAAACACCAGCACAGAACAGGACAAATATCCACATCACAAAGAGAACAACACAGTATTGTGTTTATTTTGTGCAGACATGTAGATAATGGTCCAATCTAAGTGAAGAGATGAGCCTAGTGCCATTTGTTATTCCAGCAAACCAAGAGGAAATTAATAATTGGTGTTCATTTAATTATATTGACCTAAATAGGCTATCACAATATATATTGCCTTCAAGCTATGTTGCCATTCAGTCTGTGTTGGCACACGTATCAGGATTCAGTGCTGATAAATATTAGAAATACTTTGTTATTTTCATAGGAGACTATGTCAATTGTAATTTGTATTCTGGTGCTGCTGTGTGAATGAAATAAGCAGCTCTGCATCTGCAGCTTTAAGCCTCGCTGAAAGGACACCATGCTCATTGTTTACATGTCTGACAGAAAATGTAATGGGCCGCCATGAAATGCAGTGTACTGGAGCTGCCTCTGTTATATCAGCGGTGTTGTTTACCCTGCAGTTTGACGTCTGATTTTGTCATCATTTATCTCCAAATCTGGACCATATAAAATTTAAGATCTTTTTTTTCTCATCATGACTGCACCTATTCATTTATAGACAATCTTTATTTTATTATGTAAAATACATGAGACATGATGCCCACAATGTGCTCTAACAAAGGAAACTACGTGGCATCTCAAGGATTTTTCCTATTTATTTCCCAGGCAAATCAAAGACGACAGCCTAACAATGCACTGACATCATTTGTTGCGTGTCTCTAAAGGTGTGCCAACCTTTGGTGCTTCGGTATTAATAGACAAAGTTCCTGGGGAAAACAAACAACAAAACAAAGAAATGGATACATCCTGGGTACTGAACGTACAGCACATATCTCCCACACATTCTCTCCACGGTGATTAATGCCACTCTGAAAGGAGGCAGAGATGGCTGTTGCTAGGATACATGGCAAGGTGAAGTGCAGACCATTTAAAGAAAAGAGGAGGAGGGCACCGTTTACAAAGCATGGCATCACTGGAGATGGCCTCTTTGTTTCATGTTTTCCTCCTTTACTGAATTTTAATTTCTATTTTCCCAAGGTTTGGCAGCCCTGAAGAGCGCACGAAAGAGAGGCGGTCGGCCAAAGCTCTCCGGTTTTCTGTTCTCGTTCCTTCCACCTGGAAATAGGCTGCGATGGTTGGCAGTATTCAAAGGCCCAAACCTGTCTGAGTGAGCCCTATGAACAGCAGACCCAATGGTAAGACAGCAAGGATTCTATTGGTGTAATCACTGCGTATGATTAAGCTGTGCCATCCATTCATGGTTTGTTTAATATTTAGAAAGTGGTAAATTTGCCGTAATCATATTGCCGTGGCTACTCACAGAAGAGCAGACTTTCCATAGACATTTAAATATTGTATTAGCCTAATCTAAGTTTATTAAATATCTGAGATACTGTAGGTTTGTGCAACAGGACCTTCAGGCTTCCAGTGTTGCTGGCAATGACAAGAGACATGGTTATTTTTATAAAATTAAAAATAACAACAACAAAAAAAGAGATATTTTTATCAACTCATCCTTTTTCATTGTCAGTCGAGTATTCTTTTGATGATTGTCACAGAATATCCTCTCTTTTGGAAATAAATCACGCCTCTTCGTCTCTCTCTCTTTGAGATGCTATATAAAGCAGTGTTTTGAAGCCGGGTGTTTTGAACGGGAGGCTAAATAGGGAGATGTGAGAAAGGATGTGAGATAAAAGGACGATAGAGAGAGGTTGCATTTTCTTTCCGCTCTACTATAATGGCCTGTTCACAATGTGTGGGCCCACAGGACATCAAAGGCCAGTGTTGGACAGACGAGGAGTCGGATGGGGAAAACGAGTCGGAACAGTTCCTGTACGGCATTCAGGTACAGCAGAGGCTACTGTACTACTATTCGTACATTAAGGCTATGTGTTTAATCTGGTGTTTGTCAGGAAATTTGGTTTTCAATGATGCAGCATCGTTATCGTCTTTTTAATTTGACATTACAATAATCTCAAACTAGTTTAAAATGATTATTATTTTTTTTAATATTAGTTTAGATCCCAGCAAACTGTTGGCAGTAAAATAGCACATAATATCTGGACCATTAAACCATAAATAACTACTGCAAATTTCACATAAAACCAGCTACTAGTTTTCAAGATGTTGTCATAGACCCAGGTGTCAGTCAAGGGGATGTTTTGACCCGATGTTGGCACCAGACAATAACACAGGGGTCACCAAATTCAATTGGCATCATTCCTTAGGGGATTATGAATATTCGGACCAAATGTCATGGCAGTGTGGTGAATAGCTGTCGAGTCATTTTGCTCTGCTAGTGCAGAACAGATGGACCAGCTGACTGACATTTCCGTCTTAATGCCTCATTGCTAGCAGGGCAAACATTTAAATTCATCTGAAGCAGAATATTCAGTTAGTATGTAAGGCACGTGTCGATGTGTTACAAGGTTCTGGGCTTGGTCTCAAGTATGATTTTTTTTTCAAACTGACAATAGCAAATATGACACTAACCACTAAAGTACAATACAGTTTTAGTGTCACCCCCCTGTGCGACCTGAAGTATCAATCCCAAGCTACACTGTCAAATTCATGTCCGTGGCCGCCTTTTATTGTATCATCTCATCTCGTAAAGTTCAGCGCTCCAGTTCCATATAAGATCTTAATCTGTTAGTCATCCTTTTTTAGTGTTATCTTTCAAGTCCTGTGATTGAAATGTAAATCTAGTCTGGGACTTAAAGCTTATTTCTATGCAAGGCAGCGAACATGAAAGCAGTGTAGTGAAGATAAGGATGAAAGTGTAGGATCTGTTCCACACTCTCAGAGCCGAGGAGATGAGAGTCTGACTTCAAGTCTAGACACCAGGAGCACGTATGACAAACTTAGGTCGACTGTTATTATTTATACTTGAAAATGCTATTTATGGATGATAACAAATGTGCTGAGGTATCCACAGACTGTATTAAATGACAGCATGTAAAATCATCACTGAAAAACGCCCCAAAATGTATATGACTGCAGTAAGAAAAACAAAATTTCCTTAACAAAATGTTTTGTTCATTCCTCTTAATCAAATGTCATATTATATAACTCTGTGATTTTATTGCTGATATAAAATGTACTTGATGTTGGATTAGAGCTAGGAAAGGCTGACTATATGGAACATGTCATGTCATCGTTTCATGATGTGCAAATGCCATGTGCATCTGGTCTGGAGTGTGGTTAAAGAGATGAAACATGGAGTAGCTCAGCTGCTTGGAAAAAAATGAAATTGATTTCATTAAAAAAATGATCTCATACTGAGTCAGCTGAAGACTACAGCATGGGTTGTGATTGAGAGTGGGTTAAAAACTAGTTAGCAAATGAGCAGAGAGTTCTGGACAGATACCTTAATTAATGGATAGATAATTGAAAAAGTTATCTAAAAGCAATGGATGAATGGTGATGGAGCTAAAAGTAACAGATATGTAGTTGGAAAAGATAACTAAAAATGATAAATAACCAGTTCAAATAGGTAATCCTGTGCTGTGATGCAGTTGGTTGTTGTAGTGCAGTGGACAGAAAATAGTTCCTACTTGAAACTGCTCTGTGGATTATCGCAAGTAACCGATGCATGACTTCTGGACATACATTGCTGTTAAGTTTGTTAAATGTACTTTTTTGGCGTTATGAGCAGCACAAGCTGAGTGCCATCTTGATCAATTATATTCTGGACAAGCCAGACATCTCTACAGCTGATATCTCCAACAGTCTGCAACTCACACCAAAACAATCTAGATTGGTAAATAGCACTACAGGCAAGAGGAAAAATATGCATTTTTAATTGTGGAGTGAACTGTCCCTATATGAAAAGGAACGGTAAGACATGTTATGTTTTATATATTTAACAGAAGGATGTTCCAAAACTGTAAAGCTGTCTGGCCTAAAAATGTTTTCTCTTTGATCTGGTTATCTATTGGCAACATTTTTCTAAGATATGAATTGGGAGGTGCTAATCCATTAAGAATTTTGAATATTAAACAAGCATTGTGAATTTAAATAAGATTTTCCCAGCAAAGAAGACCACATGGGAAGTATGTTATGTGTGTACTATGCAGGAAGTATAATACAGTGATGGTAGCTTTCAGGTTTATTGTACATGACCTTCAGAGCTTGTTCATTAATACAGATTGTATAGGCTTTAATATTGTATTAGTGGTAGGAGACCAAGTGGTTATACAGTATTAAAGTATAGTAAAAGAAAACCATCATATTAAATAAATCTTAGCATCTTCCAAATTTGAATTTTAGGCTTATTTTAAACTGGATGTTTTTTTTTAACACAATTCATTATATAAAGTGTACAGCTATTTAGTTCTTTAAACTAGTGTACATCAACCATTCATCCATTGTTTTGAGCTAACTATTCCAAATCACTGATTGTTGGGTGAACTGTCCCTTTAACACTTGGCTAAAAAGCAACCAGACCTGCTACCATACCTAGTCTTCACATGCTGGCCCTTTCTGGTCTTGTTTTGTTTGTATATCAGATTACATTCCTTCTGGTTTGACCTGTCTTCTGTATGTAATGTAATTGTATGGTGTCATGTTTTAACTGCCTGAGCTTTAGTGTCTGCTTAACATTGTTTTGTATTAATGTCCTTCATTTTACATGGCCTACTTTACATGATGCCTGCCTTACTCATGCTTGCCTTACATGTGTGTTTTATTGTTGTTTAATGGCTAATTTAACATCTGGTCGAGGGACAAAAGTGAAAATTAGCCTTTTGGCTAACACTGGCACAGTCACAGTGATGTTGATCTATGCAGCCCCTCCAGGATTTCGCAGGCTGTTTTGTGCTTGTTGCAGCTTGAAATGGAAAAATTGCAACATATGTTGCGATATTTTTAGGCTCTTTTTGCAATAAAATTGTGGGGACAAGTAAAAACTGCAAAAATAGCTGTGGGATGCTGAAGCTTATTATTATGAGCAAGCATTCAGCGTTTCCCACAAAATTAGAATGTATATGTTATGTTGGGTTCAATCCCAGGAGGGAGCCCTTCTGTGCGGAGTTTGCATGTTCTCCCTGTGTCTGCGTGAGTTTTCTCCAGGTACTCTGGCTTCCTCCCACAGTCCAAAGACATGCATGATTGGGGATAGGTTCATTGGTGACTCTAAATTGGCCGTAGG
The DNA here is from genome assembly GCF_006386435.1 of Epinephelus moara. NCBI lineage: Eukaryota > Metazoa > Chordata > Actinopteri > Perciformes > Serranidae > Epinephelus > Epinephelus moara. The sequence goes on along the minus strand of NC_065506.1, from coordinate 16,211,650 downwards.
TGTGAATGTGAGTGTGAATGGTTGTCTGTCTCTATGTGTCAGCCCTGTGATAGTCTTGCAACTTGTCCAGGGTGTACCCCGCCTTTCGCCCAATGTCAGCTGGGATAGGCTCCAGCCCCTTGCGACCCTCAAGAGGATAAGCAGTTATTGAAATGGATGGATGGATGGATGTTATGATGGAGGGGAGATGGGATGGGGGCCGTTTAAAGCAGCACTGAAGGAACTGACCCTGCTCTCTCTCTGTCTGTCTCTCTGCCCAGTTGGCACAAGCTAACGCAGCAGCAGCAGCGGCTAACATCCAACGCTGAGCTATAAACAGTCCCAACAATCTCATACCGTCACTGAAACAACTTGACTCTGTCATGAAACCCTTTAATAAACGCTGAGTAACGTTAGTTGTGTGGTGCTAACAGCTAGTCTTGTCATGACAAACAGAGAGAGTGGGCAAGGAGGGGCTGAGTAGATCAGTACGCTGCATGCAGCTCTACAGTGACATGAGATTCTACCCACTTTAAATTGCCAAATTTGCGGTAAAATTGCAGAACAAAATTGCAAGGTCATGTGAAATTCATGAAGATTAATTGTTGCAATCACAACAGTGCAACGCCCTGGAGGGACTGTTTACTGTATGTGCATTGTCCCTGAAAATAGATAAATAAATAAACACATTTGGAACATGACAGGTGGTGTCACTGAAGGGTACTTAAATTCATCTGTGACTGTTGTGGGGGCACATGAGATAAAAGAGGTTGGGAACCACTAGTAGCATGTCCTGTGCTTTAAATGTGTTTAGTGTTAATACAGTGCTTGTTACAGGGGAGCTGCGCTGCTGACCTGTACCGCCACCCTCAACTGGATGCAGATATTGAGGCCGTAAAAGACATCTACACTGACAGCGCTGTCTCTGTTAGGTACAGCACACACTCACAGACACCCACAACTGTTTGAGAGGTATTGTGAAAAATTTTGAAACAGTAAAAATAACTAAGTGGTGGTGTGATTTAGTCTGCTCGCACTGCTTAATTTGCTCAACACTTCACTGGTACAGTTCAAAGATATTGTTATATTAATATTAACTAGGCACTGACTGTCTCCAAAATAGGAAAAAAGAACCCCTGTTTTCTCGCTCAAGGTATAATCAGTTGAAAGGGCTGGAGTGTAATGCATCCCATTACTTATGATAAATGAACTGTATCTGTTGTTGTGTCTCCGAACAGGGAGTATGGAACCATTGATGACGTGGACATCGATCTTCATATTAACATCAGTTTCTTAGATGTGAGTCAGCATTCCTCTCTCTCCGCACACGCCTCCTCCTTCTCTGCCCATTACTATTCCAACGTTGACATTTTGCAAAGTAACACATCATTTATAATGCATCGTGTGCTCATAATTTATTCATGTAATGAGAAATGGCCCTAATTAGGATGCTAACTCTGTATATTTGTGTGTATGTGTGTATGTGTGTGTGTGTCTGACTCAGGAGGAGGTTGCGACAGCTTGGAAAGTTATCAGAACAGAGCCCATTATTCTGAGACTGCGCTTTTCTCTTTCTCAGTACCTCGATGGACCTGGTGAGTAAAGATGTCAGTGTGGATGTTGGTTTTCTGGGAGGGACTTTAGGTATTTGTGCCACTCACTGAGCGTAGGAGGTGAGTACAATATGTGCTACACAAGAGGGAGAGTGAAAGAAAGAGTGCGTGTGTGTATTTGTGCACTGTGTAATAATATTAGTCATCTTTACTCAGAGCCGTCAGTAGAAGTGTTCCAGCCCTCCAATAAAGAAGGCTTCAGCTTGGGCCTACAGCTTAAAAAGTAAGTCATGAGATCTATTGTTGTGTGTATTATTGTTCATCTAATGTGAGTAATACATAGCTAAATGAGCAGCGTCACAAATACAAATCACAGAACATTTGATTTTTCTATTTTTGGTTGACTTATCATCTCTGACAAAATGCTAAAACACACCAACAGCAAAAAGGTTCAGGTGCCAGGTTCACTCACACATCTTCCTGCTTCACTCTCCTTATTTGTAACACGGCAGGATCCTGAGCACGTTCACCTCACAGCAGTGGAAGCACCTCAGTAATGAGTTCCTCAAGGCCCAGCAGGAGAAGAGGCACAGCTGGTTCAAAGCCGGAGGAACCATCAAGAAGTTCCGCGCCGGGCTCAGCATCTTCTCCCCCATACCCAAGTAGGTCTCTCTCTATCCAGGCGTCTACACAATCATGCCTGTGTTTGTTTTACAGCATGCTGCGAATTTTAGGGTCGTATTTACACTCCAATAAGTCACAGTTGTAACATTTTCATGTAAACAGATATTGTGATCAGTGATAATGCAGGTATGTTTTCAGTTTTCATATCATTGCAAAATGAGCATGTCTGTAGTTCCCAACAATGGAGCTCAGTTGTTATACTGTGCTTGGATGCTGACGTCTAAAAAACGCTGTTTTATTAGTTGTTGTCCTGATTTTTTTCTCAACACTTAAGTGTTTATAAGTGTTTGCAATCACTCAAGGAGAAGAGTACAGATAATTAACTTCAAGTGCAGGAAACAATTAGCCTCTTTTGTTCTTTTTTGGCATAATATCTGCAGCATGGTCTTGCATTTTTTTGCCACAGTAGGTAGATATTGGAAAGTGTTTGTGTAAGTCAGTGAAAGCAATTCACCGAAGTTTTTAGGAAACAGAAGGCTGTAGATAAGGTTTATGGTTAAACAAATGGTTATTAAAGGTCCAGTGTGTACGATATAGGGGGATTTAGTGGCATTTATTACTTTTATCTTGTGTCACAATTTTATGTCTTTCTTCTTAATTCTTCTGTGGATCATTTTGTGTTGTGTGATCTAGAAAGGTGCTTATACGAACACATTTAGTTACATACAAGTGAGCTATTTTCCCAAGACTGAAGATTTCTGTTGGAAGATAGTGATGGAAATACTTAGTGAAGGTTTGCCTGTGAAATATGAACTGTGGCAAAGAAGACAAGCAGGGAAAAGGAATCTCTGACACTGCATGTTACAGATTGACTAAAACTCAGAATTTGACAATCTCAACCAATTTCCCTGGGGGGGAAGAACTCTTCTCGGCCTCTGTCTTACTCTGCGATGCTTTGACAGTTATGGGTGCACTGGGATTGATTCTCGGCCCACTCGGTGGAGGTCAGCCTCGCTAACTACTAGGCTGTCTTGACATCCTCACAACCTGACGGGAGTCTCATGTCAAGAGTGTACATGGATGATGTCCTGAGAGTGATGGTGGAAGTGAACACTTCTTGTATATTAACAGTTAGTGACTTGAGCCACTGCCAAAAAAGATTTGAGTTGTCAGAGCTAGTATAATACTGTAAGTGTACTTTAACATGTGTCACTGTGAAATAACCCAGGTACTCAATCAATCAATTTCAATCAATTTTATTTATAAAGCCCAATATCACAAATCACAATTTGCCTCACAGGGCTTTACAGCATACTACATTCCCTCTGTCCTTAGGACCCTCGCAGCGGATAAGGAAACACTCCCCAGAAAAACCCCTTTAACGGGAGAAAAAAACAGTAGAAACCTCAGTAAGAGCAACTGAGGAGGGATCCCTCTTCCAGGACTTACAGACGTGCAATAGATGTCATACAGAACAGATCAGCATAATAAATTAACAGTAATCCGTATGACACAATGAGACAGAGACAGAGAGAGAGAGAGAGACACAGACAGAGACAGAGAGAGATGCAGGACAGACGGTAATGACAGTAGCTTACAACATTAATGGAAGTAATAATATTATAATTATAGTTCTGGCTACTGTGGTACAATATTTTGAAAGTATATATATTAATATCTGATGGTATACATATGTGACAATAATCATATGTGTATAATAACAGTAGAAGTATGACTAATGATAACAGCAGCAGCAGGAGGCATCTGGCAGGACCACGGCAGCAGCACAACCACACACGTCACACCATCCAGGCACCGCTGCAATACGAGTTAACCTGAGAGACAGTGGAGCACAAA
>NC_065506.1:16189868-16206827 GCF_006386435.1 Epinephelus moara | reverse complement strand
ATGATGTTACCTAAAGGAAGCATATATAGAGTAAATAGGATTGGTCCGAGCACAGAACCTTGCGGAACTCCAAAACAAACTTTAGTACGTAAGGATGATTCATTATGAACGTCAACAAACTGAAAACGATCAGATAAATAAGATTTAAACCAGCTTAGTGCAGAACCTTTTAGGCCAATTAAGTGTTCCAGTCTCTGTAGCAGAATTTGATGGCCAATAGTGTTAAACGCTGCACTAAGATCTAATAAAAGATAAGATAAGATAAGATAAGATAAGATACACCTTTATTGATCCCATAATTGAGAAATTCCAAACAAGTACAGAGACGAGTCCTTTGTCTGAAGCAAGGTACTGACCTTGTAAACACATTGCAGTGTTACTGTGCAAGCTTGCTGTGATCATTGATGATTAAGATTTTATACAAAGCAATTTCAGATTTGACCTTTAAAACTAAACCCTTCAATGTATCATAAGAAAATAAGATTTAATCACACACACATAAAAAACATGAATTAGGTTTGATACATATTAATTAAATAAAAGCTACATAAATGCATGTCTAAAGAGATAGGTTTTGAAATTTAATTTGAGGCTGTCTACTGAATCAGAGAGTCTGACATCCTCTGGAAGGCTATTCAGAGATGAGGGCCAGTGACACAGAATGCAGCATCACCATGCTTTGTAGTTCTGCTCTGTTCTACTCTGAGGGACATTCAATAGACCAGAGGTAGAGGATCTAAGGGATCTAGAGGAAATGTATTTGACTAACATATCAGAAGAATAGTCAGGAGCCAGTCCATTAGGAGATTTAAAAACTAAAAGCAAAATTTTAAAATGAACAGGAAGCCAATGAAGAGCCTTTAAAACTGGAGTAATGTGTTTTCAATGTTTTGTCTTGGTGAGAGGACATGTGGCTGCATTTTGGATCATCCCCAGTTTGTCTAAAGATTGGCCTGAGAACAAGGCGTTACATTAGTCAAGTCTGCTTAAGATAAAGGCATGAACAAGTTTGTTGGTGTCTTCTTTAGATGAAAGTAACAGGCAGTATTTGGAAGATGGAAAAATGCATTGTTGGTGATGTTTCTCACTTGGGGTTCAAAACAGAGGTCACACTCAAAGATAACACAAAGGTTCTTTACTTATGCCTTTTGTTCAAAAACAGCTTTTGTAAATTACTATTAGAATTATTGAAATTGGGGAAATTGTCCAGTGACATGGACAACAACATTAGCATTTTCTCATTGCAGATCAGTCATTAAGTGATGCGCATGACTTGTTTTTTTGTAGGTCTCCAAGTTTTCCACTGATCCAAGACACAGTTTTAAAAGGGAAGCTGAGCGTGCCTGAGCTGAGAGTGACCCGCCTGATGAACCGCTCTATCTCGTGTACCATGAAGAACCCCAAAGGGGAGCTCTTCAGCTATCCGCCAAACAGCCAGGTCAGTGCCAGTCCGGACAAATCAGCACACAGGCATCTCTCAGATACCTCTCTGTTTAAATTTTAATTTGTGGCATTGACAAAATTCCACTGTCCACTTATTTGTCTGTCATGTGTCTCACTCACAAGTTTGTAGTGTTTTTGTCACAGCTCTCAGGCTCTAAATCACACACAGCTTCTTACACAGCTGATGCAGAAATCGTCCACAATTCTACAAAATGTTGATAATGAATGCTGTTTTCAAGGCACTGTATATTTCTGTTTTAATCCACTGTGTTCCACTCTGACCCTCTTCTCAGTCACCCGCCACCTGCACTGTTCCCACCTGAGCCTTTCCCTACCCCTACCGTAACATGGCTGCTGCGCTGTTTCCCATAATGCTTTGTCTTCACTTGACTCATCAGACTGTGGCTGTCCCGGCGGCCAGGGCCCCTGCGCAGATTACCACGAGGCAGCTGATTGAATTGTTTTTCTCATCCCAGGCGGGCGGCCACTGCAAGAACATCCCTACCTTGGAGTATGGCTTCTTAGTGCAGGTTAGACCTTGAGGAGTTATGAGGGGGCGCAGTGCATTGCTGTGCTAGAAGAGGTTAAGACAGTCATATAACAGCAGAATAAAATTGTAGTTTTGTGACAGCTCTGCTGGCAAACTAGTCTCTGTTCCTTTTTATGGCAGTACTGGAGGTGGGAGTGATAACTGGGGACTCCACTGTGCTTTTCTCTAAACAGATTATGAAGTACTCAGAGCAGAGGATCCCCACGCTCAACGAGTACTGCGTGGTGTGTGACGAACAGCACGTCTTTCAGAATGGATCCATGCTGAAGGTATCAGACAAAAAGAGAAACATAAATTATAGATTTTAAAACCACTCCATATTGCCTTAAACACATTTATGAATAGCATATACATGATGTTTCCTCTGTCTTAGTAATATAATCCTGTTAATATAGTCATGAGGGAGCATGATAAAGAGAGAGGAAGAGAGTGTGTGTCGGTATGTGTGTGCATTTTTGTTATTTTCATCCCTCTTTGTCTCTGTGTGTGTTTATATAGCCGGCTGTGTGCACCAGGGAGCTGTGTGTGTTCTCTTTCTACACTCTGGGTGTGATGTCTGGAGCTGCAGAGGAAGTGGCCACCGGAGCAGAGGTGATGACACAACTGATATTTATATATATATGATACAATCAAAATATGATAACATTTGTATTATTTGGATATTTTTTCCTGTAATAATTTCGTCTAAATTACCCCAAAATTCCCTTTTGATCTTAGAAATAAAGAATAAAACTAACATACATGTAAGAGCGTCTCACACACTGACACATTCCACTTGAAATGGAGATGTTGTGAGGTTCCTTTCTGATTATTTGTAGTTTAAACTAGAGCCGGGCGATAGGGACTAAAAATCTTATCTCTGCATTTTAAGGCTGAATAGCAATTAACAATATATATCACACAGAACAATATATATCACACAGAACAATATATATCACACAGAAGAGCCCTTCTGTGTGGAGTTTGCATGTTCTCCCCGTGTAAGCGCGAGTTTTCTCTGGGTACCTTGGCTTCCTCCCACAGTCCAAAGACATGCAGGTTAATTGGTGACTTTAAATTGGCCGTAGGTGTGAATGTGAGTGTGAATTATTGTTTGTCTGTGTCAGCCCTGTGATAGTCTGGCGAGCTGCACAGGGTGTACCCTGCTTCCAGTGTGAGCTGGGATAGGCTCCAGCACATCCACAACCCCTAACAGGATAAGCGTTTATGGAAAATGAATATATTTCTCTGTATTTTCTACAAAGTGGTCAAAATAATCAGTTGTAAGTCAAAGCCCCATGTGATATGTTACAAGCACTGTTATTAAAACAGATTGTGATCAAAATAAAATGCAAAGACAGGGTTTCCTTCCTGGATGAAAATATACAGCCACAGAACAGGTAAATGAAAATTATACAAGATAAATAGCCTATATCAGATAAAAAAGGCCTATGTCTGAGAATACTTCTTCATTTGTAGTAACAGACTGATTAAAACAGAGCACTGGGCCGGCACTGTGTGTCCCTCCATGCTGCAGGAGAACTTGTGAGCGTGGGGTTGTGCAGAGAGTGTGAGAGGAGAGATACAAACATTGGCATGGCTTTACAGAAGAAACTGGTTAATGCAACATCAGACAATATGTATGTAAACGGTATTGTCTCATCCTAAATCTCATTTAAAAATACATCAGTATACTTATGCTGCCCAGTTCTAGTTTAAACGTGTTATTGTAACTGAGGTAGGTTCTTCTGCCGCATTGCACTGAGTCATTAAAAGTATCAAATGGGTTAATAACAGCATCACATACAGTAAAGGCATAAATATAAATGTTTAATCCCTCCCCCTGCAGGTGGTGGACCTACTTGTGGCTATGTGTCGAGCTGCCCTCGAGTCACCCCGTAAGAGCATCATCTTTGAGCCCTACCCATCAGTCGTTGACCCCAATGACCCCAAGACTCTGGCCTTCAACCCAAAGGTCAGCATCCTCACTACTAGAATCATGATGACTAACTAAGTCAATACACAAATATGATTCCAAGATGAGAACAGAACAGAACTAGACAATATAATTGTGGTTATTCACAAACTAAATGCATGGAGTTATGTTACAGTAATGCTTAACATTATATTATTAGTTGTATCTATGAAGAATAGACTTTTTAAAAATAAAATGAATAGGAATAATTTAGAAATGGTCACAATGTTCAGAAAACTTTCACCTCTACTAGTGATTTTAGATGTCTGTATGTTGTTCCCTCTCTCATTGCATACAATGGATGTTTGGCTCAACCGATGAACACAGAAGAAGAATTATGAAAGACTGCAGAAAGCACTGGACAGCGTCATGTCCATTCGGGAAATGACCCAGGTACAAGGAGGAGATGGGAGGGAAAGAACAAAGGGCCACAGTGGATCTAGGCTACAGTTAGGCTTGATGTGTAATGTTTGTGATATAATCCAAGCCAGATAAAATGTTTAAGATATAATATAATAATCATATTATATGATATCATCACTCTGTGTCCGTGACTGAAAATGTCCATTACACAATCCTGTATTTAGAGGCACATTTCAGCTGCATGGTTGGGGTCTTTGTTTATCAAAGTGATAGTTGTTTCTTTCTATTCCTTGTTTTCCCACTGTGGCTTAACTGCATCTGCACTATGTATAAAACACATTAAGAAGTCTAGATTTGAACACTTGGATATTTGGCTTTGAAAGAAAGGGGAAAAAAGTGAAAACAACACATGCCTGTGTATTTTTTCCAGGGCTCATATCTAGAGATCAAGAAACAGATGGACAAACTTGACCCTTTGGCCCATCCTCTGCTACAGTGGTGAGTAGAGAGGATCTATCTGTCTGCTTTGCCTGTTAACAGGATTTGACTTCTTTTCAGAAAGTGATATACAACAAAATAATGCTTATAGGCTGTTTTTATTTACATTTCACAATAGGCACTTTTGTAAATCATAAACTTGAAGGTGACTTAGATATTTCTCAACCTGGACCCTGTTTTCCCTCGTTTTTTTGTCTAAGTGACCAACCAGACTCCATTTAAATAAGCAGTAATTTATCGTCGTAAAACACTCTTCATTCAAAGCCAATAGAGACAAAATGAAACTCACAAAAGTTATCTTGGTTCATCTTTCTCCTGTTCCAACAATCCCCGTCTCTGGTTTGGTTAAAATTATCTCTTAATTCGCCCAGTTCAATGAGAAAATATGCACTAAAATTAATGTGTATTTAAATGGAGTGTGGTGGGTTTGGTGATGGTGATTGTGGGGCTGTAACGATCTTACTCTTTAATAAAAAGGCCTGTTTCTGTAGGATCCTTTGCATAATGTTGTCAGACATTTAGGATAATTATCCAAGCCTGTCAGTGGCAAATACAAGCACTTTTAGTGGATCTACATTGACAGTGTGCACATGCCCCGATTCATTACATTGCAGTCTTTTTTGCTCTGCTGGCTGCAGCCCTCATGTCAGTACTGTACCAGTTTCTGTTTTTAAAAAAAAACAACTCTTTATTTAAAGTATTTTTAGATGTTTATAGAAAAATAAACACCATAGAGAACACTGTGTGTTGAGTATTCATTAGTCCATGGGTTAAATGTCCCTTTATTTACTGTACCAGTCTCCATTAGTCACTTGGACACCAAAAAAAGGGAAAATAGGCTTCACGTAATAATAATAATAATAATAAGTTATTCTTTAATGTTGGCTGAATTCCATTTGGCTAGTTTCATGGTCCTGCTTTTGTGCATGTTGGCTCATTGTCACACTATCATGGCATACTGGGACACATGAATATAACTGCGCCATTGTTAATGTTATTAATAACACCTGTGCTTTTCCTATTTTGACAACACAAAATGTCTGCTGTAAAAAGCTCTCACTGTGATTTAAGCAAAGCCGTAGCACAATGGCTGGTACTTTAAATCCTGTCACACCATATTTTATTTACTTTTTGGTTCCTCTCTCTTGTCTTTTTGCAGGATTATTTCCAGTAACAGGTCTCATATCGTCAAGCTGCCGCTGAGTAGGGTAGGAACCAGAATGACATCCCCTCAAGTGTCCTTCTGCAAATGACTCTCTTATTACTGCTACATTATGTCATTTAATGGTTAATACTCACTCTCTATGTATGTGTTTGTCTCTTTCTCCCTCTCACTTGTTCCTTATGATCTCATTGTGATAGCAACTGAAATTCATGCACACCTCCCACCAGTTCCTGCTGCTCAGCAGCCCCCCGGCCAAGGAGGCTCGTTTCCGCACTGCCAAGAAGCTTTATGGCAGCACCTTCGCCTTCCAGTGAGTCCACTTTGTTCCTCTCGTTAGCTGACGCAGCATTCATACGATCGAAACCCTTGTGTTTTCATCGAAGGACTACTTTGAAGCTTATGGCTTGTAAAGCTACAGTCGCAGAGTTAAAATCATTATGCTGTTAGAAAATATCAGAAAATAATTTGCAGTTATTATATTGTTAAGCTTGCGGCTGCTGGGCAATTATAATGTGAGAAATCACCTACTGTGAATAATGGATCTCAAATCAAGCATAGTCACTAAAATGCATGCATAATTTAGCATTACAGCAGTACACTCTGTCAAACATGAACACGTCTCGGTGTAACACCTGGTCATTATGTTGCGGATGGAGGAGCAACTCTAGCAGATTTTTATGGAACCATAACAAACAACAGCACAGAGCAGTGGCCATTCTCTTGGACAGAGAAACCACCTTGCTAAGCCAGCACATGGAGCCAGCAATATCTGTGAGATCGAGATTTGTACTGTAGCAGATGGGGCTTTGCTGAATATTTTAGATACACACAGCCCATCTGGGCACTCGCAGGGTACAGCTAACCCATGAGCAGTGCTAACAGTCTCTCTTTATGCTACAAATTTAATAATTTTCGGCAGGAAATGCCAAATTTGTATGTCAGCTTGGCTGCCATAATTTTATATTGATATAAATAGAAACATAGCAAATATAAATACATGTTCAGAGTCGGTTTAACGACAGTCTGCGAGATTTAGACGGGAATCCATACACAGCTGATGCGTGAAATTGAGAACTTTTTTCCTGAAGAACATAGTGCTTCAAAACAGTTAAAAATAAAAGCACTCGTGACACTGCTGTGACTGTTGAATTTTATTTTAAGACAGTGCAGATACCTTCGCTGAGAGATGTATTTAGATACCCATCCTGTGCTGAAAGACAGCAGTGATGGGTTGTCATCTCTGATCTTCATCTTTAAGTACTTTTTTTTAGTTTTAAACGATAATTTTGTAGTTCTGTGATGATGTAACAGAATGTCCCAAAATGTCCTTGCACAAATGGTATAAATAGATGACTACAGTAGCTCATTTGTAGTTGGCAGGCAGGAGCTTGAATCTTCTCTCCTCGTGAATTTCTAATTGTAGGTTTCACAAAATACATCTAAAATGATAAAAAGTAAAAAGCTGTAAAGGTAATATGACAAAGTTCAATATTTTTTACAGTAGTAATTCATGACATTTTCAAATACAGTTAATAATATGAAATAATACTGTAGTAAAAGTCCATTTGCTAATCCCTTTAAGTGAATCAGAGGTCACAGACGTAATGCGCCTCAGTGTCATTCTAAACAGCATGGATCTGGCCCACTACACATCAGTGGTTACACACTGAGATCCACGCTGTTTCTATTCACACAGCACTTTGTTTTATCTCTTCTTTCTCATCTCTCCCTCTCTCTACACTTGCTCTAGTGGTTCCCATATAGAGAACTGGCACTCTGTTCTGAGAAATGGACTAGTCAATGCCTCTTATACCAAACTGCAGGTACGTAACCCTGGCAGTTGGCTGGAATTTACGATGCATCTCCTCTCGGACAGTAAACCTGCTCTCTGACAGAGCAGGCTAGCTGTCCGGCTGATTCATTTTTGCAGTTAATGGATGCCAGCTTCCCTTTCGTCAGCTTTGCAATTGGCATTTTAGCGAGCGGGGCACACCGGGAGACATTTCCTGGCCAATGTCGGCCACTTTCTACTGCCACCGGCAGCAGCAGACAGCACGTCCCTTCCTGTTGAGGGACAAAGGGAGGGGGCTGTGGTGTCGGCTGTGATGTCAGGAGGCTGCCTGTGTGCCCTGTTGGGGTTAACCACCTAGAGCACTGAGTAGGCTAGGTCTGAAGCTGAAGGATGCAAAGGACAAGCTCCGTGGTAGTGAGTATAGACTTCCTGTGGGTGAATAAGGAGGGCTTCCAGAAAAGGTCAGTAACTGGCACCACTCATTATCTATTCAGACTTGGATCAAATAGTAGCCGCAAATCATTAAAGACTATCTAAGCCTAGTTGGTACAACCGGCCAAAATACTGTTTCAAGGCAAAAGCAGAAAACCATACTTTTCTTCCAAGTCCGCATCCATCTGCGTCTTTATATTGTTCTGCCAAGGTTGCTGCTGCTCTTTGTGACCCAGGTCTGTAAAAGATAAATAAATTATAAAACAAGAAAAGAAGAAGTGAGCACTAGAGAGCGCAGAATTGTCTCATTTGCACAATACGGCGGCTAATGACTGCTCGGAGATACAGCGGCATGTCCTGAAAATAGATGAAAAACAATTAAATGTGAAATCTCAAGGATCTTTGAAACGCTCACGTCGACCGTGATTGCTCTATCATGCTGATGTGTTTCATTTATGCCTTCTTTGTTCTCCAACTTTTTGAACTCCACCATCTTTGATCTCGCCTCGGTGCTCGCCTGCCTCCTCTTTCTCCTCTCCGTTTCACCTTGAGCATTGACACCCCGCCTTCCTCTGTCATTGTGTTTCACAGGAGGAGGAGGAGGACGACCGAGTCTGCCTCCAGCTCCAACCATCACACGAAACCTCTTGTCTATTGTTCCTTTTGATTTCTTCCAGATGTGCCACGTCCTGACCTCCATCTCCCCCACATTTCACTCCCAAACTATCAAGTTGCTCTTTGTTCTGCCTCTTGTTTCTCCTCTGGTTTCGCTGTGGCTTATGAACACCATCTTGCACCTGTGGTCCTTTTGTTGTCCTCATTCTGGATGCTCTTGTGTGTGGAGGCTCATCATCATCATCAGTCACCCTCATACTTATCCATCTTTACCTGCAAGCCATAAGTCATGGTCTCATTCCAGCATTGCTTGAAAATCTTAACATTTTATCCACAAATTTCATTCATAAAATTCAGTGTCACGTGATCATCTCTGGACTACAGTTTGTTGTAAGAAGAAAATATTTTGGCAGTTTAAAGGCGTGACTGTGTGGGTTATAGGAGTTGTTTCAGATCACTGGAATAATAAAACAATCTTTTCTGTCTTCTGCTCTTTGCGATCCACTGTCTTTGGATTGTGTGTGTGTGTGTGTGTGTGTGTGTGTGTGTGTATAGTATGCTTGGTTGTTGAGGTCTGCCAGGTAAATTATAACACATGTAACACTGACTTATACATGTTGGTATGTATTGCACTGTATGTGTGAGTACATTTGTGTGTGTGTATGTGTGTGTGAGTGAGGCTGTCCTGTGCAACTGCTCAGTGACCCTTCCTTCCTTCCTGCTCTTTTCAAACCCAAGCTGCATGGGGCAGCGTATGGAAAGGGCATCTATCTGAGCCCCATCTCCAGCATATCTTTTGGATACTCAGGTAGGAACGGCTACCTTGCCACTCAGCTCCCTCCGGCTCCTCCCTCTCCCTTTTTACACCACCATGTTGACTGAGTACGCTCTGTGTTTGTAACATGGCCTGATTATCATCCCGGAACACTTCATTTTCACGTGTTGGAGCTTTCCATGCTATCCTGTTGTGTTGCTCTCTGTTGTGTTTCCATTTTTGGGTGATGGGCCTTGGGCCTTCTTCTCTGAGCTTGTGTGCCGCCTATCATACCATACATTATGTTGTGGCTGTGTAAAGTGGAGCTCTCAGTGGATCTGTGTGTGTTACTTTGTACTTTGTTGGCTTTTAATATTATTTTTGTTTTGTGGGGTGTGTGTGAAGAGACATTTAAACTTAACTTGAAGTCGTTACCTTAATTCCCCTTGTGTATTTCTGTTGAAACACAATTTCAGAGGTTAGTTTTGAGGTCTTACTATGGTTTTGGTGCTGGTTATGTGGATAAGAGGTCAGCAGGTTGCCATAGGTCCCCACCTGTTAGCATTATTACTTAACAAGCCCCTTAGCAATGCTTTCCCATTTTTAAGGATGGATTTGGAATTAATTATACTGTGCTATTATAAAAACTGCATCAGTAGCTGGCATTATATACATTTGGCTTACTCTGTCCTTGCCCAATCAACACCAATAAATACACAAGTTTATTGCACAAATGATCAGAAGTAACAGCATTATCTAAAGCAGTACTAGGGTTACAGCTGTATCACCTTTTTGTGTTGATACTGAGTGTTGCAGTTCATGTGGCAGTTTAATTTCTAAATGTAGAAATATTCAGAGGGATTTTGGAACAACCTTCATATGAAGGTTAGCACCGTGGGTAATAATTTGTCTCTGTACAAGGAGCTGGAGACCATTAGAGGAAGGCTTTTCACAGCTTGAGTGACTCGAGGTAAGGTCGTTCTGACTCAGGGTTGTTTGCTGTCTGTGTGCTGCTTCTTGCAGGAATGGGGAAAGGACAGCACCGCATGCCCACCAAAGATGAACTGGTGCAGCGTTACAACCGCATGAACACCATACCACAGGTGAGGGAACTGGATGTGTCGCATCCTCGCATATAAAGATATACCATATCGTTTTGAAGGATAGTTGCGCTCAATGAATCCAGACTCCTGTTGCACACAACAAAGAACTGCAAATAAATGAGGCAGAGACATGGAACGATTTAAAGCCTTGAGGAAAAACTAAGCTGACTGCGAGATGAGCGCTGTTGCTCAAAAAAAACCAATGTATTTGAGAATGTTTTCTATTCTGATTTCAAATGTTTCTTACAATCACTGCGCCCTGGTTTTGACTATTACACTCTGTACACTTTCAGTGTTTGTAGTTCTCAATGTTAGATACAATCATCAGCTCAGTTAGATCCTGGTATTTGCTGCACCAGGTTGGTGGGACTTAACTGTTGTCTCTTTCCTCAACAGAGCCGTCCAATACAATCAAGGTTTCTCCAGAGTCGAAATCTGAACTGCATCGCTCTGTGTGAAGGTAGGAACAAGCAGACGGTATCATAAGTGTAAAATCTGAGATCCTTTTGAACGATATTATGATGTGTATCTGTCTCTAACAAATACACATTTAAATGTAAAATATGAAGAATAATAGTATATGAATTAATTATTATTATAATGACCTAAGACACTCTTCTCAGTGAAAACAGTAGTACTTTTTTTTTTTTTTTTTTAAAAAGAAGAGCAAAACAGCAAGAGAATACCGTGAAGTTACATCATTAAAATCGAATTAAAACTGGCTAATGTGACTAGTGTCTTAATGTGCAGTTAAAAAAAAAAGCCGTAGCAATTATCATAATATGATCATTGTCATCATCATAATAAGAGAACACAATTAAAGATAAACAAAAAGAAGTGCTGTGGATCAGCTGGGATAATAACTGAGTTTAAGGTCTTAAAGCAGAACACCACTCTAAATTAAGAAATACAGTATGTTATTTCCATGGTTTAGAAAAGTTAAATCAATATTTGTGAACATGAGCTGCTTTCTTTTACAGCCAGAAACCAGAGAAGTAAGTCTCAAACTTGTGATGTCATAGGGTAGAGAGTCTGGAGCTGCTCCATAGAGAGTGAATGTTTTATGTTTGTTTAGTTATTTTTATAACCAAGTGAGCTTTATTCTATTGCAGTGATCTCAGTTATGAAGCAGAAAATGTTCTCATATACGCTAAACATTCCCCTGGGTGCTCTCACTGTGTCATCTGGAACATCTTTTACAATTCATTGTCTATGGAGTAGCTTCAGACTCTATACTTGATGATATCACACCTTTGGGTTTTAGCACGCTAGTTTTTGGATTTGGGAGAGAACTGTTCGTGTTTAGTATTATTTTTGGACTGTCTTAGACCATATGAATAACATTCATTTTGAAAATGGACATAGTTCCCCTGTAAGTTGTAGTGCATCTTATGTCTCTTAATGTACCATAGTGCTAATTATGATAAAATAAAAGTAAATACAAACAACCATTTCTAATTTCATGGTGAAACATTTGTGTCTCTTGTCACCAGTTATCACATCTAAGGATCTGCAGAAACATGGTAACATCTGGGTGTGTCCAGTATCCGACCACGTCTGTACTCGCTTCTTTTTTGTGTAAGTATTCCCAACACTTTTTAACTTCTTGATCATTTCAACAGAATTAATGCGTTATTACCAAAGGAGTTGGCATAGCAACCAGGCAGCAACTATTAAAAACATAATCATCTCTCTTAAAATTCATAGTGTATCACTCAGGTTGCTTATTTTTTTCTTGCACGTGAGGAAAGTGATTTGATGAAGAATTTTACATGCCGCAGCCGTCCCTCATCACTCATCATCATTTTAAATTAGCAGTGAATAAATTGAACCGATGGTTGAGTGGCGTTACCGCTCCACTAAACTGGGTTCCTCTCAGGTCACAGCCTTTCAATATGATGTTTAAAACTGTGTTTTTGGAGCTCAGCAAATAACACATGGCACCCACACTGGCTGCTGATGTTAGGACTCTGAGTCCAAGCGTTGGAAACGGGCATTCACCAGATGGCAAAGTCTATTATCATGTCCACTGCTGTCTTCTAAGTTGGAAATTCGATTTGAGATGGCCTGCTATCAAATTTAAATCACAGCTAAATATAATTTGATTCTGAACTTGTGCTCAGCGTATGCTTGTGTTTTTCAGCTTGAAGAAATGTTGATGTGATTAGGACAAAAACGAGACGATGTGTTGTGCCAGGCCTAACAATACCCCCTCTGAAATCACTGTAATTCACTTGCTTCCTAGACAACAGAAGCTCACAGAGGCTCATTTGTCTATGGGAAGGTTATTTTTTATCATCAGTATTATGTCTTGTTGATGAGATGAGAATAAAATTTAGCTGTTTATCTTTAAACTGGGCCATTATGCTACCAGATTGTAGAAAAATGAAGGGAGTGAGAAAGAGGGGGGATAAAAACTCAAGCATCAACTGATGAAAAGTTGAAAAGAAACCACATATCAACTCATCCATGTATATGTGCAGGTATGAGGACGGCCAAGTAGGAGATGCCAACATTAACACCCAGGAGCCTAAGGTGCAGAAGGAGATCATGCGTGTGATTGGGACCCAGATCTACTCCAGCTAATGGCGGTTCTCCATACGTCTCTCTGGCGGAGGCATGCAGGCAGGCAGACAGCGAATGTTTGGGCGGGCTGACCTCGGGCCTTGTACCGAAGGCCGGGGGAGCTCTTGAGCACATTATTTCTAAAGTTGTTCTCTTCCAGTCTTCTCGTTTTCCTCTCCCTTTCTTTGTTCCTCTTCGCAAAGTGGTTACACATCACATGTTCATTTAACCTTCAGTTAGGTTTAACCTGGTTAAAGTCCGTCTGCTTTTATGTCATTTACAACCGAAGTCAAACACCTTGCTGAAGAAAAAAAGGAAGTAGTCACTGTTATGGCTCCACACACACACACACACTCCTTTCTTGCTGCACTTTTACTGATCCTCTGGACTAATTATCTCTATTTATCATTTCTCTTTGTGAATATCTAGTTAAAAAAAGAAAAAAGGAATCATTCCACACCATAATTAGATCCCTTTGTGGCAAATAAGTGATGGATTTACATGCACATAGAAGTTTGTTCTCATATTGTGTTTGCAAAGGCATTATCTCTGATCCGTTTATTTAATATTCTTTGACTAATGACATGAATTAAGGTCTGTGACATGGTTATCTGAGGGGCAACCAGCGCTCTGTCATTTTGTCCTTGTTCTCTCCCAGAATCTAATAAGCGAGGTGTGGCTTGAACTCAACTTTACATACACTATAGGCACTTTGTTTTTGATGATATTATCAAATGTAAAAAAAAAAAAAAAAAAAAATCCAGCCATTGAAGGTATTATGATTTTTCTTTCATTACAGAATTACGACAGTCCTGATTGATTATGCACTTTCAAAACCTCACAGCCTCCAAATGTCATACAGGAATTTAAAAAAATATATATCTGACTGGACAGAAGTGACATGGCAGGTTCAACAACAAGCATCATAAAATAAAAAAAACAAACAGTTGATTTAATCTGTGGACATGTTATATCTGTTGTGTTATGTTTTGTGTTAAAAAAAAAGAAAAAAGACCACAATCTGTCGTACATTATCGTTTTATTGGCGTAGCCATCACTTTTTCTTTAGGTGATGGATATCTCATTTCCAGATCAGTCTCTTTGTGTATGAACTACACTTCCCATTGGATTCACAATTTACAAAATCTACTGTACAGAAAATCATGGATAATTTTCCCAAACTATCTACTGACAGTATCCAGTCCAGGTGAGCTCACATCCTCCCAGCCCCACCCTGATGGACACTGGATGTTAAAGATCTGCATTAATGTGCAACTCTATGGTTTCACCTTGGAGGATGGCAACCTTGTATAGCTAATCAAGTTTATCAGTTAGTCATGTACTGTATGTATGTATGTACGTGTGGGTTTGTATTTTCTTGACATTATACTAGACATTGCACTTATTCAACGTTTGCCTAAACTGGAGAATCGGACTGTCCTCGGACCTGCAGTAGACGGGTAGTGGAGGAAAAGTGGTGGAAAAAAAGTATTTATGGAGTCAGCAAGACTATAATATCCAACATTTTAACCATGTCTGTACTGAGATGGGCTTTCAGTGTCTCCTGGAACTAAAACCTCTGACTGCTGAATGGACTTTGAGGCACTGAAAGAGAGCGAATTGTAAATAAGGACATTGGAGACGTCATTGAAATGTATTGCCCCAGAAAGAAGTGGACATGTGCAGCTTTCTCATTGTGTCGCGGGGACTGTGCTTATAGCTGATGCCTGTTTTTGCCAAGAGGTTTAAGCTGCGAGTCTCTTTGAGAATCTATTCTCTGGCTGTCTGTCTCCGGTGAGTAATGTTGTCAGAGATGATGTTGACGACAATGATGGTGATTATGACGATGATTATGAAAGGCGACGATGCAGGAAAAAAAAAGAATAAAGCCTGATTTTGCACAGTTTTACATACGGTCTCCTTTTCTTTTAAGTCTCAGTGGAAAATAAGTGTGGCTATTAAATGTAGAATAGTCTCTTGTGGTTGAAGCTTTGTGCAAGCACTTTGGGCAGAAGGGGGCACCATTACTCCACCGACATATGTGGACCACCTGAGTTCTCTGTTCTATTTGAAGTCCAGTCTGAGAATCAAACCAGACTTTAACACCTATAATCATGGAAAGATGGGGCGTCAGTGGCTTAGTGGTCGAGCAGGCGCCCCATGTACAAGGCTGTTGCCTCAGCGGCCTGGGTTCGACTCCAGCCTGTGGCCCTTTGCTGCATGTCACTCCCTCTCTCTCTCTCTCCCCCTTTCACACTTGTCTGTCCTATCAAATAAAGGCTAAAAATGCCCAAAAAATATCTTTAAAAAAAAAAAAATCATGGAAGGATTATTGAATGGGCCCACAGGGCACAGGCCTAGGGGCCCAAAGTATCAGGCCTGATATTCATCTGCAAAATCACTCAAATATCAACCAGCAAGAGAATCAGAATGACCACAAAGAGAAAGAAAAATACCTTAAAGAGATGCAAAGGAACTGCAAAAACACAATAACTACAAGAAATGGGCAAAACAACCACAGAGACACACACCTTGTGATCTTATGTACTTTTAGGATTTTTCTTGTGTCAGTATGTGTGCTGTGTTCTTGTGATCTGTGTCTTTTTTTGTCATTATTGCCCCTGCTGCTGAGGACATTTTAAATTTCCCCCCTGGGGATTAAATAAAGTATATCTATCTATCTATCTATCTAACTACTAAAAAACGACCTCAAAGAGACACAAATCCACAAAAAGGTGCCAAAGACATTAAACTACAACAACAAATAAGAGCAAAACCAGTACAAAGTATGTGTCTTGCTCCTGTGTAGGAGAGGTGCTGGGCCTTTTGCATATCTGTGTCCATGCCTATAATAACTCCAAAAAGGCTGATGCAATAATAGGTAATGTTGTGTATAAGCCAAGTTTGTGAACCTTGTCTATGTGAATCACATTTCCTTTTAAATTCAAGTGGTGACATAAATCATCTGTTTGCAGTCAGCCATTATGTCCTGCATTTAAGAAAAGTGCTACTATAGTGATTCTCGTGAAAATACTTTACTTCCTGATGAAAGACAACGACAGAAAATGGGATGAATAATAAACAAAGATATGTCTAGAGTGCTAGTTTCACATACATTTTTAATATATATATCATGCAAAGGGTAATTTAAAGGAGAAGAATCATGATGACTGAGGAAGTTGATATAACCTCTGAACTGTAATTTAATGACATGGAGTCAGAGTGAATATATATGCATTAAATTGACTTTAGGAATACTTGCTCACTGAAAAATCAATAGTTATATTGTTTATACAGCTCACCATACTAAACTAGCTAAAAAAACAAGAATAAAAGTAAACAGATGAAACATAAAACCACAGTCCTTAAGCAGCTTCCCCATTTAAACTGATTTCCCTTTCAAAAGTTATTGATTCAGCTCTGGAGGAAGTGGTGCAGGACAGACCAATATACCGACATATACTGCAGTACCTACAGGCTTGCTAAATCTACATCCAATCGATTGATTGCGTCACAAATTCATTCAAGTTACCATCGATTTCCTCCAATCTAATCTCTCCTGGTTTGAATATGGCAGGGTATGCTTTCCCCTCAAAGAGAGCAGATCACTGATAGCTGTTGACCAGCCAATTGCTCACTCTGTCCTCCCTCTCTCTTCCTCCCTCTGACCACAGAAAGCTCTTCTCTTTCAAACCAGCTGAGCACATCTCATCGCTACTCCGCTG
>NC_065506.1:16147368-16187368 GCF_006386435.1 Epinephelus moara | reverse complement strand
TATTTCCACTTCACAGGCTTGATGACATCCCCATATCCACATATCATATCCAGGGGAAACTTTACACCCAGCAGACCTTCTTGTTTTCTCCTCTCTTCCCCCCCCCCCGTCTCTCTCCTCCTTTCTCACTCACACCCTCCCTTCCCTCCTTCTCTGTATCATTCCTACGGCTCTCTCCCACTCCTTCTTCTCTCTTTCTTTCCGTTTCTCTACATCCTCCCCGCTCTCTCTTTCTCACCAGAGTGAAGTTACTTGTTAGTTTCTACCCAGCCGCTGGGCTCCCGTCTACCCAACAGAAGTCGGCTGCCTGTCTCACACACACACACACACACACACACACACACACGCCTTCCCACCTCCTTCAATCAATATCATAATATGTGTGTGTGTATGCACTGTGCACGCCACGTCTGCTCGTCTCTCCCTATTCATATGGGAATAAAATGAGTGTTCATTGCCATTAAAGTGCCACTGAAAAAAAAGAATCTACATTCATTTGTCACTTGTCTTCCTCTCCTCATGTAGCGCGCCACAGTGCTTTTCTTTGACTCCCTCACTTGTCAATTTCCTCTGCTATTAGAGATGTTCATTGGCAGATGGACACTCAGGCTCATCATATAGCAGCTCTCCTTCAACCTTCATTTCTTGCTTCTCTATCTTTTCCTTTCTTTTTCTCTCCCGCGCTCTCTTTTCCCACCCGCCGTCCCTCACTCCCCTTCATGTTTTTCTGCCTCTGCATTTCACTCAACGTCTTCCCTTTTGCCTTATCTTTCTCCCCTCTGCATCTCCCTCTATGCTTTTCCATTCATCTGCATCGCCTTTCTTTCTGTCTCTCTTTGTTTTTCTGGCTATCTTCCATTCTCCTTTCTTTCCCCGTCTCCTTCTGTCTGCTTTGTGATGCTTCTCAGGGTGTTTTTCTCCCCCTGCTTGTGTCATGTAGTTTCTCAAATCAGCCTTCTTCAGATTTTTAGTGACCATTTTCGCTGCTGCCATGAGCGCTCTCCTTTGTCCCACACCTACTACGCACAAACTCATACACACACACACACACACACACAAATGCAATGTCCCATCTCCAATTCACTATTAAGTGGGCCCTGAATTTCCCCTGAGCTCTGGTATGGTGGCGGCTGCCTCTGGAGTCCGGCTGTGCTAGATGTGTTGTCTGCTCCCTTACCATTCAATTACCCTCCTGTAATCTGACAGGCTCCTCATGGCCTGCACTGGGACAATCACTAGTGTGTGTGTGTATGTGTGTGTGTGTATGCATGTCTGCTGTATGAGTGCACCTCTCTCTCTGTCTATTTCTGTGTGTCTGTCTGCTATTATATCTGCCTCTGCGAGTGTATTCCTGCGTTTCAGACACAGACGCGAGGATGTTTTTGCATTGTCTGCTTTGCTCTTCTTTTCTGTTTCTTTCCTTATTACTTCTCTCACTCAAAGTCTCCCCTAGATCTCTGCCCTGAAGTCACTTGACATCCTGCTGCACCCGCAGAAACACACACTGACAGAATGAAAGAAACTAAGTCTTGCCACGAACAGCCAAAGCCACATTTTGCTCTCTTATGCTCTCTGTTATTATTTTGCCCTGCAATCTACCTCTTGTTCCTTATCGCCCTCTTCCCTCCATAACTTCGCCTCGCTCTCTCTTTCTCCATCATTTTTTATCATGTTCCCCTAATCACTGTCCCCGTGTTTTCCCTTTTTATCTTCATCTACTCCCCGTGTCTCTCTGTCCCCCCACACACACACACTCTCTCTTTCTGTCTGTACGAGGCAGGCTGGCTCTCTCGGTGTTGACCTGAGAAGGACTGACATTCAGAGGCCGGTCCCCTGCCTGCAGCACTGACATTTCTGCCAGACTTTGATGGCGCCTTTGAACAGAGATGTGTGGAGGGAAGAGCTGCCTGTCTCTCCGCCTTCCAGCAGCTCTAGCTCTGCCTCTCCACCGCTGAGAGTGAGATGTACTGTAGCGGGCTGCTCTCCCATCACACATTGCAGGCGCACAAACACATGCGCAAACACATGAATAGGCTTGTATGTGTAAAGCCTACACACCTGAACTCATTTACTCATCCTCATTAACTGCACACATCAGTGTTCTCACGTGCATACATCTGTATATGTGAATCTATGCACATTAATGTGAAAAAAAACACACATACACACACACAATCATACACCTCCTGTTGGGGTGCCTTCAAAGACCCTCATTGCCCCCCTCCGATAAAACTGGCACAGGGATAGGAGCAGAGTGTTGGAGGGGACCCGGTTATCTCTCCCACCTCTCCCCTATCTACCCAGCCCCCTCCACCTCGCCACCCCCCCCCCCCCCCCCCCCTGCTGTGAGGCCTTCAAAGACACCCATGTCACTCCAGTAGCCCTGTAGCTCTTCTCCTCCTCCTTCTCCTCCTCTTCCTCAACGCATTCTAATCTTCTCTAACCTCTCCGCCGTGCACCACACTCCCTTTGTTGCCAGCTTCTCACAAGGTTACAAAACACAGAGGAGAAAAAAATAAATAAATAAAAGAGAAACAGAGACAGAAAATTGCTTGATGGGGGTTGCTCTTGTGACAATCAGTACAGCATGATGTAAAAATGGCGCTCTGTTCCGTTATTCAGTGAATGCCGGTTCTGTGCCAAGCTGCCTGCTTTGGCAGATTCCCCCTCTCTCTCTCTCTGCTGTCACTAAGGGGAATGGGATTTTTCTTTTTCATGTGTTGGAGGTAGGCACCAAAGCATGTGGTGCTCTGTGAGTCTAATTAAAATGACTTGGCTATTTTGCCATGCGATGGTGTCCCTGAGAGGTGGATGAGAATTGAAACACTTAATTTTGTTTCGCCCGGTTCTTCCTCTCTGTGGAGTTGGACTGAGCTGATCCTTGATGAGAGTGTGGATTTGACAGCTGTGCATGCATGCGGATGCGTATTTGCGTGTGTGTGTGTGTGTGTGTGTGTACATGTCTGTGTGTGCGCTGCAAAAATTTTAATAAGTCACTTAATTTGTATTCAGTCCTTAAGTCATAAATAATGTAACTTCCAATACAGGAGCATTAAAATGTCCCAAGCACAAAGTGTAGAAATCGTGGCGCTCTTGTCAGGCAGTTTATCAGCTGAGTTTGACTTGACTCATGTTGGTTTTATTGATGTTCCTGGAAAGAAGGATGAGACTGATTTCCCAGACCCCTTGATGAAAGATATACTGCCAAAAATGTCCATCTTGTATTGTTTCATCCCATTATCTGTCTTTAAATCAGCCGTCTCACACAGTAAAACAGTCTAGCTTTTGTGAAACAAACTCACTTGTGTCTAATACAACCCAGTCACTTTCAAGTGCCTTCTTAAATGAACTGACATTTTCTTGAAAAGCGCAGAGTAATCGCCATCTTTGAAGATACTGTCACTTGTTTCGAGGAAAACTAAAACCGCATAAGAAACGTGAAACTATCTCTGTATAGAGCGATTATTGCACGCATTTGTCAAACTGCTGATTTTGAAAGTGGTTTTGTTAAATGAAGGAATTCAGTTCAACATCTGTTTGTACAACTTATGTAATCTATGTTATGGAATTTAACTTGTGAGTCTTCTCTATTCAAATCCCCCTTTCCTCAGTCACACAGAAACACGCTTTTATTTCCGAAGTTGAAGCTGGAGGGCAGCGTCTTCCTCCAAGGTTGCCAACAGAGCATTAACACTCTTCACTTAGTGTGTCGATTTTATTAGCCTGATTTTCCCTGTTTAAGAAAAGTAACATTTGGAGATTGAAATTGCGCCTTGATGCACTTCTTGCTGTGTGTGTGTGTCTGTGTGTGTATTTATGTGTGTATGTATGTAGGAAGAGAGGAAGTGACAGGTCCATCCCCTTCAAACAGCCCTCTGGCCCAGTAGCATGGCATGATTCCACCTCAGCCTTTCTTGCCAGCTCCCCTCGCTCCCCCTCCTCCACCACCTTCCTCTCTCCTCCCTCCAAGCTGGGGACCCCAGGGTGCCTGCAGCCTGCCTGTACTGGGCTATTGATTGGGAACAGGGCTGCAGCTCACCTGCTAATTGAAAGCCGATTGGGGCCCTGGGGCAGAGCTGTAAAACAGGCCCCACGTGGCATTAAAAGCTGAAGGCTGACGGGCCACTGTAAATCCAGAGCTGCTAATAGTGGTGGTGTATATCCATCTGTGTTAGAGCTGGATGAGTGTATGTGTGTCCAATGTGTGTGTGCTTATATTGTATGTGTGCACACATACATGATGTTAATGCATGTATGGTACGTGTGGGTGCATTGTAATGTGTGTATGCGTTTGCACACACTTGAACTGTGTGTTTTTACAGGCATGTGCTGTTTTTCTATGGATACTGTATGTGTTTATGTAATCACATGCATTAAATGTGTGTGCACGTTCCAGCAGATACATTGGCCTACTGTGTGTGTCTGTTTCTGTGCATATAGACACCAGACACGCTCTTACACACACTCATACACAGGTGGTTCATGGTGACAGTCTGGTCTCCCATGGCACAAGGAGAACAGTCTCGCCTGTAATGGACACATCCTTCGTCTTTCTTCAATCCTCCTGACAGCAGCAGCAACGGCTCTTCATCCCTCCCTCCCTTCTCCTCCCTCCGTCTCTCTATCTTTCTCTTCTTCCTTTGTCTCTGCACAAGTCACACCTGTGATCCTCCGCTGAGACATCAGCTCTTGAGCTGAGCTTCATTTTTTCGCTTCCCCTCCCATCATTTCTCATTTTTTTCCATGACTGTCTGTCTCCTCTCTTATCTCCCTTTCTCTCATTTTTTGGTCCTCGTGCATGTATGTATGTGTGTATCTAGGCCTCACAGTTGGTGTTCCAGCTCATGCCAGAGGTGTGTGATGGAGTTGAGGTCAGGGGTCTGTGCAGGCCAGTCAGCCTCTCCAACAACATCATTTCTTCGTGGCTCTTGCTTTATGCACAAAGGGCATTATTATGTAAAAAAGAAAGATGCTTCCCCAAATTGTTATGTCCAAGTTAAAGGCACACTATTGTCTAAAATATCTTTATATGCTGTTGCATTAAGAGAGCAGTGTGTAGGATTTAGTGGCATCTCATGGTAAGGATTGCAGATTGAGACTTCTCAGGAGTATCAAGCGTGAAATCCTGGTTAGGATTCCCTCAGAGTTCACAAATCAGTGTTTGTCCGACGCTGTTTGGCTTGTCGCCGAAGGGCTGCTAGCCCAGCAACTACTATTGTGTGGTCTTTTTTTTCTTTTATAACTGAACATCCAGACGTTTAAGACATTTATCCCTGGAGCCGAAATATCCACAGAGATGTTTTCCTCCCCAAAACAACTTGACATGCTGATTTAAATTGGTGAAAACACTGAATAAAGCAATTAGACTTTAAAAATCAGTGTTTCTCTGACGCTGCTCAGCTTGTCGCGGAGGGGCTGCTAACTATGGTGCAAAAATGCAAAAACACAAACCACCCTATCTAGAGCCAGTGTCTAGTTTACCCATTCTGTGCGACTGTAGAAACATGCCAGTGCAACATGGCAGACTCAGTGGACGAGGTGCCGCAATGTAGAAAGAAACAGCTCATTCTAAAGTAACAAGAACACGATTCTTATTTTCAGGTTATTATACAGTAAAGAAAACATACTTTTAACTTCTGCCATGGACCTTTAAGACTTCCCTTACCTTTAAGAATTGTATAAAATAGAGACCTAGCCATGAAAATAGCTCAAGATCAGCAAGAGGTGTGCTGGGTGTCCGCATACTTTTGGCCACATAGTATATCTATCCGTCCATCTACAGTATCTCTCTCGCCTTCTCACTTAGTTTTTCTTCCATTAAATCTCACTCTGCTTTCTCTCCCGCTCCGTCTCTCTGTCTGTCTCTCTCTGAGCAGTGTGATTGAGTAGGGAGGGTGCTGGCCGTCCTGCAGCATGGCGCATGGAAACAGAGGTTAATTGGATTGTAATTAGAGCGGAGGTGATTAATTGATAGCATCTGTAAATTTGGATGTTTCCATTGTAAATGTGACAAATGAGAGCGTGGCAGGCCGGAGGAGGAAGGGCAGGGAGAGAAAGAGGAGAGAGGGAGAGAGCAGCACACACGTGGATTGGAAGAACGGAGGAGGAGTTGCAGAGATTGGAGAGAGAGGAGGAGAAAGACAGGCATTGGAGGGAGAGAGACAGGTCTATTTTTAGTTAGCGCTGGATCCTATGGTGGTATGGTATGGCAAGGTTGATAAATATGACTGAATGCTTGTGTGGACAAGCAGGCAAGGTATGATATGGAAACACTTTTGACTTATGATTTTGTGAGAAAATGCAAATGCTGAGTGTTTAAAATCAAAGTGATATAGGCTAAGTTAAATTCTAGGATCAAGAAATATTATTTTTACACTTAAATTATTCATTCTAGGTTGAAGGTTGGAGATGCTTGAAGTAAATTTATTCAATTTCTTGCCCAGAGTTAGATGAGAAGATTGTTACCACTCTTATATCTGTAGGCTACTCTAAATATAAAGCTATAACCAACAGGCAATTAGCTTAGCTTAGCATAAAGACTGGGAGCAGGGTGAAGCAGTGACTCTTGATAAGAAAGCAAATAAGTGCATTTACCCAAATGTGTAACTTTTCCTTTAAGTTTGGGTATGGTTTCAGTGGTGAAAATCTTGCAACTAACAGTCTAGGAACTGAAGTTTGCTTTCACTGGCTTACGTTCAGTGAATTGCTGGCTGTCTCAAACATGAGTCTCTGCCACAACTGTTTACAGTTTGACAAGCTTGCATTACTGATGTAGCCACATGGCAAACACAGCTCACTTTACTGTTTCACACAATGTGCAAAATAGAATTGCCAGAAAAAAGGCCTATACAGTACGGATTATGATTATGATCTTACATAATGTGTAACATAATAGCTAGTGGACCTGACTCAGAACGCTCTCAAACTGACTTTAGCATTCCATCAAAAAACGCACACACAGCCGCCACATTCATGCAATACGACTGTACTGTTGACACAGTGGGGGTGTCAGTGCAGAGGATGCTGGCAAGATGGTTTAACTGGGCTCAAATGTTGCCCCAACACAATGCAGTGTCCTCCAGCAATGCACTGTGGTGGCAGATCTCTGAAAAGACTTTGTTGCGTGAATGAAGTAATTGTGCTGTTTGCCTAAAAAACATCACTAAGACAGATGATAACAAGTGATTGTCGCCATTATAACATCCCATAGTTCCTTAGTGTTTAGGCTTCTCATAAACCTTCAAATTCACTGATGTATAATTCAACCTGGACTTTCTGAATCATATTTCATTCATTATCTGAGTTCAAATAATTCATATGCAATATTAATTTTTATCTTTATTATATCATTGGACTTCGTTTCCTTGCAAAGCTTCCTTGATATTTATTTTAAGGGCCATCAAAGTAGAATCAAGACAAAACAACAGCAATTACCAGGTTTCATATATGCCTCAATTTTAAACTTAAAAAAAAAAAAAATCCTATTAAAGGACTAGTGTGAAGGATTTGGTGGCATCTAGTGATGAGATTGCAGATTGCAACTAACTGAATGCACCCTCCCTCACCCCTCTCTTTGTGTGTCAGAGAACCAATGATGGCCCTCAGATAAGGTACAGATGCCACAGGCCCTCCCTAGAACCAGTGTTTCCCTATATAGCTATAAACAGCTCATACCAAGTCAACAAAAACACAAGAATTCTTAGTCTCACCTGATTCTAAACTAATGAGAACATAATTATGAATATTATATTCCATTTTTGCCAATAAATCCCCCTAAATCCTACATGTCCTTTAAATTACAGTAATAGGGTATAACTATTTGATCCATTGGCCCCCTCAGCAGATGCTTTTGTGCCTTTTTGATTTATGCAGAAAACAAGGACTGCAGTCATCACACCTGTTAACACATCTGCAGGAGTTTCATGTTTTGTTCTGTGACATAAATCACACCTGTTGTATCTCAGCAGTGCGTTCTGATGCCACAGGATGTTAGCTTTCTCTTCCACATTCTCAAACATTAGCAAAGTGTCATTGTGTGAAGCGGTTTCAGCCCATTGTTGTTAGTCTCCGGCGAAACTTCCATCTGTTAATCGGGAATTTAGATACGTTACGTGGTAACATGATGAATTTGGCATCAATAGGACATGATGCAACACCACAAAGGTGTGAATATAAGCCTTTTGTTCACAACACAGATTGTTTTGGTTTTTTTTGTGTATTCACCCTTGAAAAGATGCCATTACTATAACACTCACAATAGCTGTAAACATATAAAAATGGTCCTATACCACTTAACATTGGTGTAAATTGTTCTTAATAGTAACACTACATTTACATTAAAGGCATGCGAAAATCAAAAATACACATTTTTTTGTCTACCTGTG
Organism: Epinephelus moara; assembly: GCF_006386435.1. Taxonomy (NCBI): domain Eukaryota; kingdom Metazoa; phylum Chordata; class Actinopteri; order Perciformes; family Serranidae; genus Epinephelus; species Epinephelus moara. The sequence continues at coordinate 16,178,984 of NC_065506.1, read as the reverse complement.
GTGCTGTTTATCTGTCTAGATTGTTTTTATTGTGAGTTAACAAGTGTGTACATATCAGCTGTAGAGATGTCTGCCTTCTCTCGAATATAATGGAACTGGATAGCACTCAGCTCGTGTTGCTGTCAGCGCCAAAAATTACATATGAAAACCTCAACAGCAATGACTCTTTACAGAAATCATGACCTGGTCACAAGATAATCCACAGACCTTGTTGTGAGCAGTTTCATGTAGGAACTATTTTCTTTCTGATGAACTACACCCACCAATCAAATAACCACCCAAAAAGTAGCGTAAAGGACAAAGGGCTCATGCTTGTGTCAGCAGGAGAAATATGAATGGCGTCCTCCTTGGCTGAAGTGTAATGTTAAGTAGCTCAGTGGTGCTAGCAATAGTTGCATGCTTCCTTCTGCGTGGTGATACGGTTGGAAGGTGTAGTTCAGTCGAGAGAAAATAGTTCCTACATGAAACTAAAACAAGGTCTGTGGATCATCTTGTTACCGGGTCATGACTTTTGGAAAGAGACATTGCTGTTAGAGTTTTCTTTTTTTCTTTAAGCTTTGGGCACCACAAGCTGAGTGCAGTCTACTTCCATTATATTTGAGAGAAGGTAGACATCTCCAACACTCGGCCACTCACACTAAAACAATCTAGATAAAGAAAATAACACTATAAGCAAATTGGGGGGTGTGAACTGTCCCTTAAGCTATTTTACAGTTTTTACTTTGCATTTATTTTACAATAATAGTTACTAGTTACTTCAGCTTAACATTTAACATAGTAAAAAATATATACATTTTGATTTTATGATGAACTTTCCATATAAAGGTTGTCATTTCTCCTGCTTGTTTGTAATTGCAATTGTTTGTGGATAAAATTAAACAAGGTTTAAAACTCAACACAAAACTCGCTATGTGTGCCAAATCACTGTATTTTATCTACTTGACATGTTCTGTTCCCTCAGCCATGTGGTTGCTCCTGCTGCTGTTTATATACTGTAATATTGTGACTCATGCTATTTGTCACATGGAGCTGTATGCTAAAATGTAACATATGGGTGTGAGGGTGTGAAACATGCACCATGTAAGGTGAGTGTGTAATGACTTCGCCACAAGTAATGTCTGAGCTCATGCTGAGAAGCTTTGCACCTTTCAACAAACCTCTTTATATGCAACAAATACAGAAAGATAAATACTATACATTGTCCCAGGAGGAAACTCAGCTTGTATGCACAGCAGTGCAACATGTAATACCTTCACAAGTTAACAATATTCACAGTAGGGCTCATTCACATATTCACAATACAAAACCTGTACTAGCCATCAAATTAAGACATCATCCAAGCACAGAGAAATTAACAAAGCAGTTTTTTTTCTCTGTCATCTGAACACAGAAAAATTAATAAGGCTGTACTTTTTACAGTCACAAGTTCTCCAATCTAATTTCTTGGGCAGGTGTCACAACTATGAAAACCTTTTCACAGAGCATGCGGACGGCTCGCGATGGCTCGTGTGGTTCGTTGCTCAACGGAACAAATTGTTCATTAACTGTGGGCCTAATGCTCTAACAAATGTTCCAGGAATATTGCTGCGGTGGTCCACACGAGGATGGAATTAAGCTAATCAAATAAGCCTCCAGTCAGGTCCTATCAGACAGCTCCAGACTGCAGCAAATGAGCCCACGTCGCAAAATTTACATTTCATCTTCCCCAGGGGACAGGTAGGGTCCCACCTCGCCACCACTTTTCCCCCCAATCAGCATCTGGCTCCTGGAGGAAGAAGAGGGAAATGGGAAAGAGAGGGATGCTGTGGTTCCTGGCCGTACCAAGAAGGCTCCTGAAACCTCTCCTGCCACTTCCTGGGCACACTTCCGATGAATAAGGGAGAGAAAATAGAGAAGATGACAGCAGGGGAAATATTTGCTGTTGTGGTTGGAGCGCCACTCAGATCCCAAGAATGAGGGCCGGGCATATTTGCGCAGCTGTCCGTCTCCCAAGCCCTGAGTGTACATATGAGCGTGTGCCCGCTGGAGTCTGTTTGTTTGTCAGAGTCACCGTGCCTGCGCTCTGTACGTTATTTGTGCCTTTGGTTGTGTATCACTCTCTATATGTGTGTCTATACAGTACATGCATGCATGGGTATGTGTGTGTGTGTGTGTGTGTGTGTGTGTGTGTGTGCGTGCTCATGTGTGTGACGGAGTGTGTATCCAGGGAGAAGCAAATCCATCTGTCTTTCTCGGATAAAGATGCCAGGAACAAGGAAGAAGGAGAGATTCTGCTCCAAGAGAGGCTGTGGAAGGAAGGAGAGCCAAACAGATGCCCCTATAACTCCTAACTTGTCTCCTTGTCACCTTCCTCCTTCCAGATGTTCATCATGTCATCTCCCATTTTTATGTGCAGCGCTGGCCCACAGTCTCAAGAGAATATTCATGCACCCAATGCAAATGTGTTATTTTAACTCATATTCCAGCAATAACAGCAACGTGCAGATACACCTGGAAAGACAGAAAACAAGGCCAGAGTTAACGCTGGAGCCAAACATACAGTATGCATGGTTTCATATTTAGAAAGGAAATATAAATAAGCGTCTTGTAATAAAAAAATCTTGTATGTATTGTGGTGTACTGTAATTTTAGCCAGCTACAAGTTGAGCGATTTGTACCCACTGTGAACATCTTGCTTTCTTTTTGAATTGATTTTCATGATGTAAATATCGATTCTAGCAGTCTCCCAATTGTACAGTGGGGTTTTGTGCTGCTTAATTTTTAATGTCGGTAACCTGATGACCTGTAATCTCAGGTATCTGAAACTGTGCAAAAATCAAACATTTGATGGCCACACATCTTATAATACACTGTACATTGAGGATTGTGTTGTAAATGATGCATCAAATGTATTCATGGCTACAAAAAAAGTCAGTCACACAGGGTTTAAAAAGCTACCATCACTGACTTCATTGATGGTTCATGAATCCTTTATTTATGCTTTAGTGTCAAGCTTTTTTTTTTAATAAAATAGATAAAAGAAAAACTTGGGTTGCCAAGTTTTAAGCCCAGATTTAAGTGAGGATTTAGATGCTCTGCCAGCAAAGTTTGCCCTGTTTCCTTTGGTTGCTTTTTAATTAATCACAAAGGACCCTCCCTGGGACTTTACCTTCTGGAAAATTAGGTGGGGGCAAAAACTACTAAACAGTGACTCACAAAACTTGGAAGTGGTGGCTTAATGGCTTATTTTTGAGTGGAAAAAGCTACCCCCATGTACCATTCACTTACCAACATTTGTAACAGCAGAATTCTAGTAATAAAGGGTGATGGGTTCATCACCTTTGCAATAAGTCATTAGCTTTTAAAAGCCACTACATGCATGGTAATCTAAACATTCAACAACTTGGTAACAACATCTATATTTATGCAGTAAAAAACAGCCTTATTGCTTAGCAGCACTGTAACAATTTAAAAAAACAACAACATGGGGTGATGAAGGTAGGAAAGATGATTAAATAATGGAGCAATATACATTATGCAATGCAGGTTTCATCATTATGAAGTTCACCACCTGCAGGGAGGGGAGCAGGGGTTTCATGCATTGCCAGTTTGGCACCCTTTAAAGCTTTGACTTATGTTTCGCACACTGTGGCATAAAGACTTAATTACAATAACAGGTATAGAAAACTATATTTACCATAAAGGAGTGTCCCACCTCTGTGTTCAAATGAGCCTGATGACATATTGATCTCCTCTGAGAAAGAAAAGGAGCTAAAGCACAACTTTGCATAGTGGTTTACACTGTGCTTTGCTTCCATCAAGCTAATCTTGTTACTAAGCATGATGAGAAAAATATTGCATATCAAATTAGCACTGACAAATGACCCATTATCAAGTTTAAATATGTTAACAGCATTGTGATAGGTTCGTGCTCCTCAAGATGTCAAAACTGTGTTTGGCATTCACTGAGCGTACTTGATGCTGTACACACACCAGGAGTGCTGTGAGGAAAACTAAAACTTGACCTATGTAGGTGGTCAATGCCCTGCACTCTGTGTGCTGTATACTTCAGTCTTTCACTCCAAAACAGTTTTAACTTTTTTTTCCTCTGCACGACTTTCATTTTTCAGTGTATGAGGTAAAAGCTGCCTCACATTAAAATGTTGCACATGGAAGAAAAGTTGTATTATCAAATGAAGACCTGTAAAAACTTCCCGTACCCTTACTGAGTACAGAAAGGCAATCACCTCTGTGTATCCTGGTAACAGTAATGCAATCTGCACTGCTGTTAGTAACCATGATAGTGTCTCTGCTGAAGATGTGCTGACTCATGCTACTGAATCGAGTGAAGACACATTTTGTTTTATCCAAGTCAGATGTAGGTGATTTTGAGGACCTGTAGACAATGGCACTGAACACTGGCATTGGGTGTAAATTGTGTGCCGCAGATTCATCCAGTATGAACTTACAGTAAATCCTCGTACACAGAAGTAGAAACAGAGACACTTAGCAATCGGGAAACAGACTTTAATACACCAGAAAAGAAACCTGAAACCTCCAGCACAGAGCAGACTTGTCAGCAGGTCTACAGAGAGAAGAGTTAGTGTTAGCATAGTAAAATGTTTTGATAGCAAACATGGTAGAGTGAACAGTTTTTGGATGTAAACCGGACCAATGTGAACACACTGTAACATTTTAGCAGACATTCTTGTATGTTTCACAAACACTAACACAGTGTCAGTCACTGCTACTTACCCTACAAGCTAACAAGCTAACAAACAACATAAATAAAAGATTCTAATTACCACTCTGATACTCTGGTAGTAGCCAACTTTGGTCCACAACAGACTCCTCAACTGAGTCTGATGGTGTGTCTCAAGTCACATACTTCCATTAGTACACTTCTATGTAGTATACTATGTGCACTATGTACTCACTGGCGTAGTGCACAAATTTCGGCAGGGTAGTGTTGTCTCAAACCAAACACTGCCGCTGTGCACTCACCGGAAATGACGACTGCAAATTAGCTAATTAGCAAACTAGCATTAGCATTTGCGTTATCGTTCGCGGTACCAAATCATTACAGACTGTTAAACTAACCCAATAAACATACTGCTGGCTTATACCCAGAGTTGGGTATAATGCGTTACAAAGTAACGCGTTAGAGTACTTTGATTACTTTATGCAATAACGAGTAACCTAACGCGTTAGTTTGCTGTTTGAGTAATCAAATACTTGAGTACATTTTCTACAAGCCATCAGTTACTTCCGTTACTTTAAGAACACTTGTCCTTGAGCTCCGAAACAGCAACAACTGTCTTTTGGCTCTAATAACGGAGATATCGTTAAAACTATCAGTCCAAAAGAAGCCATGAAGCTTGTGGCTCGCTACGTGGTAGAAGAAATGCTGCCGTTGTCTACGGTGGAGTCTAAAAAAAGGTGGAGTAGGACTTGCTGACAGACAGGTCAGACTCAGGACTTGCATTATGCCTGGTACACGCTACACGACTTTTCTGCCCGTTCTGAAAATCACTATGTCACATTACACGATTGTGGAGTCATAAAATCGTGCAGTGAGTTGGCCGACAGACATGACACACTACACGATGGTACTCACCAATTATCCCCGGTCGTCTTTCACGGCGTGTGTGATGTCATCGGGTTATTCTTGTCCTATTTTTATTACTTTTATTATTTGAGTCACTGTGTCTGTTCATGTGCCAGCCGATATGTTGTTGTAGTCACCTAAAAGTGTCAGCAGATGGCAGGAGCTCCATTTGTACCATAGGCAAACATTCAAGCTACTGTATCCTCCACAACCAAGTTGCTACAAATGTTTCAGAATAAAAGTCTATTTAGAAAATGGAGGGATTCTCTCAGCCGAGGTTATAAGGGTTTTTAATTTGAAAGAAATTCAGGAAGTGTTGAGTTTGAAATGACGGTGCGATATGTTAACTTTATAAAGACAACGGAGCAGATAAAAAGTAAATATATAAACACACTGAGGGATTAATAAATAACGGACCATCTATAATGTAGTTTGTTTCAAATGAAGCTGGGAGCCTCTGCAGTTGTGGTGAGTAAAAGCCCCGCCGCTATTTGTTAATGTTATTACTTTATGTCCGACCGTGAGGATGTACCATTGTTTGCTAGCTTGATGCTAATGACAGTAACGTTAACTCAGCGGGTTGACAAAGTGCCTCTGCTGTTTCACACCATCATTTCCCCCTTTTACTCTGTGTGGTAACATCCCTAGAGGAAATATTAAAAATGCTGGGGTGCTGTTGTCATACAGTTGTCTACGACAGCAGATCGTTCTGTGTTTCTACTGGTCAAAGTGACGGCTGTGATGGGAGAACTGGATCTCAGTGAAGGGCAAGTGGTCCATAACTTTAATTTTGGAGACAAAAAATGTAGGCTTAGCGCCCTGTGGTCCATTGCCCAATAGGAAATGTAGAATACTCAAAAGTACTTTAAAAGTGCTTGAGTTACTTTTTGCAGGGAGTAACGCAGTAAAGTAACTGGTTACTTTTTTAAAAAGTAACGCAGCAAAGTACATTGATTACTTTTAAAGTAACCCTTACCCAACTCTGCTTATACCTGACAACAGTATAGTGGTGCTTAGTGCAAAAAAACCACATGTATTTGTACAATGCAGCAACGTTCACGGCCGCACAGTCCTCTGCCGCTAGTTTGAAAAGTGGTCCCTCCCCTTCTGCTACGTAGCCAAGATGGCGACCATTGAAGGCGAGAAGTGTCCATAGTTCCACACTCAACTTCTTGACCGTTTTGAGTGCACCATCCGGGGACTCATAGTGCACTGCATTTTTCCATACTTCTCAGTGTGAACGCACTTATGCACTCAAAATATTAAGTGTAAGTAGTTGGGGATATCCAAATTTTGCATGTACAACATTAACAACTTTCATTAAAAAATATTTTAAAAAAAGAAAAAAAAAAGAAAAGTGCAAATACAGCCAACCAAACGGAATGAAATAACAACAAATTGTCTGTGGGCTACAGTCCACTTCCAGTACAGTAATCGACACAAATCAATTAAATTAAAACACAGCCCTATAGCATCCAATATTTATAGGCTTATCAAGTAGTAAAAAGTAACAATAAATAACAAAGGCAGTAACGAAAATGCGTGCTATAGGCCTACAGCGTATCCTGAGACCGTGACGGGAAATACTGTTCGCTGGTTTATTTTTAGAACCTACCTTTAGTTTGAAAAGTTCACCCTCTCAAAGTCCGAGCTTTTCTGTCCGTCAGATCAGGCTACTCCTCATTGAAAATGAAATAAAAATAAAGTTTAAGTATAATGATAATTATAGCAGCATCCTATGCTTCAAAACTATTCAAGGTTTTTTGCCAGAAAAATCAGCATGTTTACTTTTTCCAGCTGGAGCAGGGCACGCAGTGGATTGACAACTTCAGCCGCGGTGTCGACGCACCGCTCTGATGGAGAGCTTGTGGCACAAACGCACAGGTAATTTCGGGCAGCCCTCAACATCAGAGGAAAACACCTGGCGCCATCACGTTTCCACCTGAGAATGAGGTCTCCCTGAATAACAGGCTCGCGACAACAGGCAGTTATCTTTGCTTCTACTTGCTCCTGTATGTTACCGACCGGACCTGCCACCTCATTGGCTCTTCTTTGAAGGAGGCGGCCAACAGTCATCTTCTTTTCAGTGTTTCGGGTTTGGCTTCTCCCTCCTCCACTCTGATGGCCACTGGACCTGCTGCTGCTGCTTGCAGAAGTTGTGTTTTTTTGGAACCAACTCGCGGCTTGCCATCTTATCTTCTCTTTCTCACGTCACGTCAAGCTGTCACGTGACGACGTCACATCCAAAAACTTCATCAAATGCCATCTCCCGACAACAAGGGCAGTTATAAAAGAAACATTATAGCCTGCTATTAGTTTTAAATTGTAATAGTATTAAATTGAAAACTCAACCACACATACATAGGTGCTGGACAAACACTCATTATTTAGGCATTAAATAAATTATATTTCATATTATATTAGGCCCCTATAGGCCTATATGCAAGGCAGATATTTCTAATGACGGTAATGAAGCTGATACTGTTGCTATTTTTAGATACCGCGGGATACCTTATTACGTATTATCGCCCAACCCTAGTAAGTACAGAAGTACGTGATTTGAGACACAGCATGAGTCTCACTGAGGCTCAAACATGTATGGCTGAATCTCACCGATGTTTCCTTTAACACTAACGTTAGCCATCTTGCTCTTTCACCGGTCACCCTAATGCTAACAGTGCTGGAGAAAGTGGAAAGTAAAACCTACCCCAAGCAAATTTCTCAATGAGGGAGAAAGAGCTTCGTCCTAGTCATTGAGCCTCTGGCTGAGGCCTCTGACTACCTAGTTTTAAAAAGTGTTTTTCGGCTGCCCAAATGCGACTTATGTCTTCTTTTTTGAGAAGCAAATTGTTTCCTCCTGGGTTTTAATTGTAATGTATGCTCTCCAATTGACAGTGCCTGATGATTTCCTTTACAAATGGACCCCAGGGACAATAACCACTACAACTGATAATCCTATTTTAATACACTATATTAAAGTATGGCATGAGGTCCGCAAATGTCTTGGATTAGAAATTACACTCTCACTCAAAACACCATTGAGACAAAATGAACTTATACCCATGACTCTGGATAACAGGACTCTTGAAGTGTGGCATCAGAAAGGGATTCACTATTTGGAGGACTGGTTTGACAATGGATCTCTAATGTCTTTTGAGGACATTAGACACTTTTTTGTTATCTTCAACTATGATCCTTTCTTAGAGCAACTTTGGGACCTAAAATGACTTTTACCTGTGCTCAGTGATATAAAAAAGCTGCTTCATGAAGGAAATGCACCTGGGTTCATTTCAGAAGTGTATGTGCTGTTGATGGAAGGAGCTTCAAAAGTGGGGTGGGGTTCTAGAGCCATGTTTGTGCTCTGTATGTTCTGTTAAATTGAAAAGAGTCCCTATTCAAAGTTTTGTCCTTAAAAACTATTAAATGGAAACAACATGTTAAACTAAATATTAATATAAGTATAGCCTAACTTTGAAACATGTCAGGAAAGGGACTTCAGATGTTAAACTTGTACTTTTGAAGCAGTTCATTTGTATCTGACAAGCTGTTGGCCTGCTGAGATAAATATCTCTCCACAGAATATACCTAATATAATATCACACCTAAGCTAATATCCATGCATTGATATCACTGCCAGCGAGCAACTCATACCACCGTCTTATGCCAGAAGACTATCCCTTTAAGTTTGATAGGAGGTAGAGATTCACACCAAGAGGAAGCTGTCCCTGCTAACATATGACACATAGAGATTAATTTCCTGGAAGGGAGAGTGCAGAATATTGGTGATATCATTGGGACCCTGAAATGGCTTCCAAATGTTTGCATTATCTGATGGACATGAAAAGAGTCTTGAAATATCTTCCCCAGGTGTACTCAATCTGAGGAAGGTCTAATATCACTCCTCCAACTCCCCTAATTTCTGCTGTGGACCTCCCTTGCCCATTCCCTAATGTATTGAATCGCTTTGGGCCGATTTCTTTGCATACTCTCACAGAGATTGTGTCACATACGAGGCCCTCCTCTAGTCCCCCTTGATACTATTCCCACAAATTTATTCAGAGAGGTTATGAGGGCTGTAGGCCCTGGTTTGCTTTCTATTCAAAACAGCCCTCTTTCATCTGGATGTGTTCCAGATATTTTAGGATGGGGTGCTGGCCTTGGTACTTAGAGAAAGTAAAAAGAAAAATTATATCAATTTTAAAATTATATTATATTCCTTATATTCCTCCAATCCCTGGCAAAAACTTGTTTTTAACAACTTTAAGGAGAGCTGAAAATTACTTGCTGGTGGTTTTTGATTCAGGGGAGAACACCATATTGGTCTTAAATGACCTTAGCACAACCTGTGACACTATTAATCATGCCACTCCATCCCATTCTCATTCCAGTCATCGAATACCGCCGTTTTGTCAGTGATTTCCTGACGCCAAAAGCCATCTCTCGCAGCGGTATCATACGCAGCCAGGCAGCATCAGTATGTAAAGTGGACAGATGTAACCTTTCGCATTGCTATGATATGCCATCGGTCCACCTGTCGTGGCGGTATTATACGCTGCTAAACACTCTCAGGTTGAAATGCTGCTGATAACAGCTTAGTTAAAGAAGCTGGAAAGTCCCTACAGGGCAGGTGGGAGAGGTGGTCAATGGGTCCAACAAACCCCGGACTTTCACCAAGAAGCCCTGTGTGCGCTTCCTGAATGCCAAACCAAGATGTTGTTTTCTAAACATAACCACATGCTTTTCTTGCCTAAACCCAACCAGGTGCTTTTGTTGACGTCCTGGTGCTGGTTGCGCATCCTGGAACATCAACAGCAAATGTAGAAGGATACCTAGCACATAATATGTAGACATAAAAAGCCACAGACAAAGTGGCAATATGTGACAACTTGGGGTCAGAACGTGCAGGCCACTCTAATCAACAGATTTAGACAGTGAATGGGTACTTCTGAGACTGCCTTCAATTGATTCACCTCATTTTTATTGTCTCGGAGATCACTTATGGTTTCCTCAGGTATCAGTTTCTTTATCAAAAACATGTCGTAAATCGGTTCTGGTTTCTGATTGTTTAGAACTAAAACAATAATAAGCTCCCTGGGGGTTGCCGCTGTTATCATTATTTGAACATCACTCACTTTTATCATTCACTGGAGGAAAACCACAGTCAGCCTGCAGTATATAAGCACAACTACCATACCTCCACATCTATTGGACCATCCCAGGATCCTGGATGTTTTACTCCTTTCACCAAGCACCAGTCATTCAGAGACTAAATGCTGCTAGATGCCAGAGAATGGGACATTCCTGAATCAAGGCTAAAATCAATGGACTTTTTAATTTGATTGTGGATATAATTTCATAAAATGATGATCAACACAGTTTTAGGGGCAGTAAAATTGTAAACATAGTCATTTTTCCAAGTTACAGCACTTTGAATCACTTAGAACTAAATGAAATTGAATAAATTGTGCATGCTTCTTTGAAATACGTTCAAAAAAGTTTAATAAATGCAAGAAAAAAGAAAAAACAGAAACACTGGCACCGACTTGAGCGAACACTAATCAGTTGACATGATGATTGCAAGATGTCAGCAAGCTGTAATCATTCTTATAATGCCGTCTGCCATAGCCTTCTGACAAAGACTGCAGCCTCAAGCTTCCTCAGAAAAAACAGCATGGCAAGAGAATAATACAGAGTATATGGGAGGACGGTGGGGGGCTTAGGTGACCCAAGGTCAAGGTTCCACTTTCATTCTCAGTCTTGTGGGCCACCTGACCGCCTCTCCTCCTCCTGTTCATATCAGTAGCATGACATTTCTCACAAAGACAGAATAAGATAAATGGCAAAAGTCAAAACAGACGATTACAGTACATCGTAGCATTACTAATTGTGTACGTGGACACACTTTGTGCTTGCATCGTTAACTGTGTGTGATGGTTGCTCAGTCCATTACACTTGAGGAAAGCGTACATTCTAATGACACTCTGCGCATAACCATTATGCAGCAGTTGTAAATATTTATACCTGAAAAAAACAGATATACCTCATTAAGCTGTGTTGAACTCAGAGGGCAAAGGACGAATGAGCTTTCATATCAATAATGTAATGATTGCGTGTTTCTGCATTGATATTCTGCTGTGTGAACGCTGATGACAATAGGAAAGCTTACAGATGAATGGGATTATGGCTTTTTGTGTATTGAAATAAGCATTATTGGATAGTAATTCAATTCTGACACGGATTACAAATTCCTCATTCCTGCTTTATTAGTTGTTATAATTTCCCTCCGAGCAGAGTCTCTAGCCCATACTAAAAGTGAATTCTAGATGCATGCATGGACACACACACACACACACACGCACACACACGGGCATACACAAACAAGCCTGTCAAATGCAGAGCTGCAAAAGTTCCTTACCACATACACAGTGTGTGGCTGGGCCTGCTCCCCTCATCAATCACGGACAACACTCTCCCTCATTTGTCCATTTGATATTTGTTTGGTTATTGCCTTTGCTATTATTGTTGCTGTAGTTTGATACATTCCCCGACAGCTCTTATTTCCATTATAAGTCATCAATTAATACAGAGAAATGTAATTATTGTGACAAGGTGTCTAATGCGGGCCGCGGAGATGAGAAATGTATTGTGACGGGGTGTGCTTCAAGCTGTCACAAACAGTGGTGAATTCTCACCGACCCTTCCTTACAGCACCGCTTTGCAAAGCCCTGACCTATTACAGAGCTCCATTCTACCCTGTATTTTGAGGCATATGTTCCTCTGCCTGCCTGTATACTATGTGACTGTGTTCATCTACAGTGGAGTAACAGAAGAGACATAAATGAAGAGTAACAGGGCTTTGGCATTGAAATTAACATTTTCCTGCAGTATACAGTGTGTCATTTACCTTCAAAACAAGGTAACACTGTATGATATCATTATGTTCCAACTGAGGTATGGTTAAAGCTACATGGCTACAGCAGTGCAAAAGAAGAGAAACACAGAATCAAGAACCAGCCAAACAAACAAAACAATAAAGCAGCAACGCAGCGGTTTGAAGGCTTGTGGCCTTTATGTTTCTGAGCCAACTCTGGATAAGAAAAAGCATGAAAGACTTATTTGAACTTCTTCTTTTATTGATAACAGGCCCAAGACTTTAGAGCAGGTTTGTGATTTCGCAATAAGCTGTTTCTCAGACCTGAACAGCATTCAGCGTTGTACCTTAAATGAGATAACAGATTGGCTCTACTTTTTAGATTACTAGTTTTTTGATGTGAGGCAGCTAACATGTTCCACTGGAAGGAGAAATTAGAAAGTGACAAATCAGACCCAAAGAACAAAATACAAACTTGCACAGCAGCTAGGGTGGCATTCATTCTTCCTTTAATTCCTTTAATATCCCTTTCTGGTTTTTCCTGTTTTCACTGTGTTCAGTTTTTTTGCACCAAAACAAAGCCGTAATTTCCATCACCACCAAACGTATTAAAAGCAGCCAAGGTGCCTATAACATATTCTCTCAATTTGCTTCTTGCTATGGGAAACAACATCTTACACAAACACAAAATTTTCTGCAAAAACAGTGTGGAGTATTTCACATCAGAGATTTCTGCAGTTGTGTTTCTGCCCTTTTTGTTGGTGCAGTGGGTGCGAAAAGATGATGTTGTATACTTACAGTAAACCAATGGGAGTTGATTTTTCATCATTTTAATCAAAATGTAAAGACAGCTGTGGTGCTGTTTTCTTCGGTTGCCAGGACCCTGTCTATCAAAACTGATCAAACCAAACCCATACAACCCTAATGAAGCCGTTTTTGAGAGTTAAACTTGTAATTAATATAGTTTTTTAAAAATCAGTTTGATTGTGGCTTATTTAGTCGTCAATATTCAGTGTTAGAAAGATATACTTAAAATTTAATATCCAGTTTTAAGGGGGTGTAAAGTCCCTATTTAAATAGTGTTGTAATGACCCTGCCCCTGTATAGTGTATTTAGTTGGAATTAAATAGACATGTGATAAGAACAAAAGGGATACCTTTTTTAAAAATGCAAAACTAAGCACAAGCACGATTAAAAATATATATTCTACAATAATATCATTATGCTGAGAGAGAGCACAGCCCTGTGTTTAGACAGAGCAGTGAGCTGTGTCTAATATGATTACATGACATTCCTCACATTTCGCACCAGGCCCAGAGGCCTTTGTTTGCCCTCATGTTGACCTCTTTCCTCAAATGACCTGGCCTTGACTCCTCCATGGCTCACTTGCCTTGTCCCATGCACTAATTCTCTGACTAAATTCACATCTTCCCCTCCCACTCATGCATCATGCTGCATCTATCTCTTTTTATCCCTCTTGCTTAGCCCTGTCCTCCCTTGTTTCATCTTGCCTTATCCTGCCAATCTCATGTCCTTGTTATCCCTACCTCTATCCCCTGCACGCTCCCTCCCTCTCTCCCGCTTCCTCCCTCGCCCTCCCTCTCCCTGTCTGTCTCTCCCTCGTTTTACTCCCTCTCTCCCTTCCCTCTGCTGTGGAGGTCAGGTATGATGCAGAGCCAGAGAGCTCGCCCGTGTTTAATTACATTAATAAAACACCCTGTGAGGTGGAATGACCTCGCACCCCACAACCCTCTCCATACCCTCCACATCCCTCACCCTCTACCCGTCCCTCCCTCCCTGTTGTTCTGCAGGCTTAGGTCTATTGAGGCTCCCCGCAGGCCCAGTCCAATTGGTGCCAGGTTGCATTTCATGGCTGATTGCGAGGCACGTGTTTCTCCCTCTTCGGCATTGGTTCCGCCTCCAATCTCCAGTGGTTCCCGACATGCTCACTTCACTGGAGGTCATGTCAGAGACTTCTCCCTCCCTCCCTGACCCGCTGCAGGTGGAGGACGCAGAGAACGTGCTGGCAAAACGAGACCTCTCTCCAAACAGCTGTAATGAGGGACATGCCCTTCCGGATGAGCTCCTCAGAGATGTAAACCATCCTGATCACTCTCCTTCCGTTTTGTTCATACGTAGCACCTCTCCGACTCTGTCAACAGGAAGGCCATGCATTTCCCCCTGCCTCTCGCAGATTCGATTTGGGAAGGGGAATGAAACATTCATTTGGAGAGGAGCTCCTCAGCATTCGCCAGGTTTTGGTTCACTTGGCATTGGTGGAGGCTCTCCGCTCCTTGCGTCATAAAGCTGAAATCGGAGGCACACAAAATGCCCCCTGGGCCATAAGACAATGGTCCTATGCACATAAATTATGGCAGAAGCAGGATGGCATATGACAAGCGGCAGTAACTTACTGTTATTGCCTGCAACCGATGATGACAATTCCCGTGGTAGCCAACAGGTCGGAGCGATGTAATATGCATAGGATTCATGCAAATGGGAATGCCTCAAACATGTGTCAGAAATATCGCTGCCACTGGGTAGAAACCTTGTATCTTTGAAAAGCAGCCTTATTTTCGCACTGACAACCATGCATCCTTATTGTAGTTTATGAATAGATTTTGTGGGCCTTGGGGTCACACAGCTGGCACTTCCTATAAAGAACCACATAAACCTTCAGCTCAGGTAGAAACATGGAAATTACTAGTTGGACTTACGAGGGTTTTCCTGCAACAGCAGGAATCTAATCTCCTACAGCCACCTTCATGATTTTCATGAATAGTCAACAGCCTTACCATAAAAAGTGGCATCATCTTCTCCAAGAACATTACAGCTTAATGTAGACACATAACTTACATTTCCTCCACAATGGGGAATCCTAACCTTGTGCGGAGTCTTGTGCTCTTTTGGCTATGCTATTTATGTGCCACCTTTTTTCTTCAGCATATGTATGTTGATACTGTAGTGCTGTCGTGGCATGTTGTTGCCAATATATTATAGGCTAATGGCAAAACCACAGGGGCACTCTGGCACTCTAATGGCTTTGATGGTTGATGCTTTCAGTTAGATTGTGACAGCAAAAAGTAGTTAAAAGCGTTATATGCTGTGGGCACTGCTAGTCTTTTCAGCGTCGGAGAGCTGTTTTTCTTCCCACTGCCATTTCTGTTCTCAACAACAGCATTCATCCAAAGAAAGGACACAAAATCTGCGGGAGCAGAACTTGTTGCTCATGTTTATTTGATAAAAAGCCATCCGATGATGAAATAAGATCATTTCTTGTCCCTTTGGGTCAGCTTTTAAATCTCTTCCTAAAACATGTTTCACAGAAAGGCTTTTTATATTATTTGTTTTTACCTACCTTATCCTTACTATAAATACTTGTTTTATTGATCTCTAATACCTTTTTCAATTCATGGCTGGCGTTTTTATTGTTTCTCCTTGTGACTTTGAATTACTGTTGGTTCACTGTCTGTGAAGCATTAACTGCCTTTAATAGCTATACCAACAGTGTTTATTATTATCATTATTTCATATATTCACCCCTTGCATTGCTCTCCTCCCTTTGTTCTACTTCATACACTCTTCACTGTCTGCTTTGTTATTTGTTTGGAGGGTTTTCATTAGATTCCCCGACTAGCAATTAGTGTTCCTCTCCAAAGCGAAGGCAGAACAGTGGCACTCAATGCCCCATCTCTTTATTGCATGGTTAAGTACCCTTCAGACTCACATGGTTATTAATAACATCATTGCTAAATCACACAAAAAAGCAATGCGGCTAACTAGGTTACCGCACTGTTTACTTTGCCTCAAAACATCAGGTTAAACAAATTTTCCTTTCCCCTCTTTCACTCTCTCTGTCCTCCCTCTCTCTCCCTACCTCTCTTTCCCCAGTCTGAATGTGGGCACAAAGAGAGGCAGAGAGAGGAAAGTTAATTAGATAGAGGTCCAAGGAGAGGGGGGGGGCACCTGGTAATGGAAAGGGGCTGTATGGAAACAGATGGCCCAGAATTTATTAACTTGCAGGAGCACTTCAAGGAAGCCACTGCGACCAGACATTAGGCCAGTCACTGTCTGGGTGGGGGCTAGCAGGCGGCTGGATACAGGTAGAGGCTGTCAGAGCCCAAAAATAGAAAGCAGATTTATCTCTGGATTGTTGCAAATGATCCATCAGAGGAGAACAATGGATGCAATCCAGCTCACTGGTTGACAGTTTCACCTAATGCCTTTGAAGTAGCTCTGTAAGTACGCGACTAGATAACAAAAGGAGAGTTTTATGTGAGACATTTTTTTGAAAGTTAGTTTAGGTCATCTGCCGTACTCTCTCCTATACACACGGTCAGCATTATATATAGTGCTGTAACACTATCACTCTTTCTGACAATATAATTATCTTTATAACTTTCATAACATCCTTTAAATAGGCTATTAAACAAAAGGAGAGTAATCCAAAACCTTTGTCCCTGCCCATTCCTTTGATTTGCTTTTAATTACGCACTCTCATCTACAACATGCTGTAGTTTAATATGCTCAGACATATGGGTAAATAAATAAATAAAAACACGTCTTTGAGAGGATGAACAGGTAAAATACATGTTAAATTAATTGCACTGCAGAAGTTCAAGGCAGCTACAGACTGTGTGAAAGACTACACCGCAGTTTGCTGTTTACAGATAGCTCGCTCAACAAAATAACAACTGTTAACTGTGCCCACTCCAGAAACATAATTGTAACTAAATGTTATTTCTAATGTAGTTTTAGCCCGAGGTCAACATTAGCTGATCAGTTTATGAAACACTCAATGAAACAAATTGTCTCTGAGATTGGTGCTTGGATATGAGAACTGTAACAGCAATAAGTAATTCAGCAACACTTGAGTGACAAATAGAGTTAAATAATAAAGCAGTATGTTTTTCGCTCAGTAGTCTTAATCAGGGTTACAGAATGCTAAAAAGAAAATGTTTCATAAGAAAGAAAATATATAAACAATTTATGAACTGAAACATCTAGCAGTTGGACCTTTATTTGTACTCTGTCAGTGCAGTTATACAGTATTCAATGTACAACCTTGAGTGCTTGGAGACACAAAATACATCCTTTAGACTGCAAAACAAATATATCCTGTCCTTTCAGCACAATAAACAGCATTATACTGGATGGAAGCACACTATTGGGAATGGAACATTCTTAGAAAATAAGTAGAAAACAACAATATTATATTGAGCCCCTGAGGTCCTCAGACATCTTAAGAGAGGTGGGCTTCGATTCCGCCACATACTCAGGCTGGTGTGTGAATCATATAGAGACACACACACACACACTTAGATGCACACTGTGCCTTCAACATACGTAGCCCAGTGGGGAAATTGAAAAGGATTCAGCACAAGCAAAAGAGCAAGAACAGTTACAGGTGCAGAAAAAGGGAAATAATATAATGTCATTCTCATACTTTTGCTTTTTCTTCTTATGTAAATGTAATTGCAGTGTATGTTCACATATTATCAAAACACATACACTCATTTTCTTTATTTTTGTCGAAGCTGTGAGCTAACGCATGCATGCTTTAGCAAACTGCCTCTTTGGCATATGTGTTTGCCTGTGTCTACTCAGTGTTTCCTATTTCTGGACTCAAACACAAGAAAGGATCCTCCAAAGGTTTTTAGGAGTTGCAAGGAGATGTAGGAGTTTTTGATGTGTTGAGCCAAAGCTCTAAAGGCAGCACTGCTGAAATCAAACAGCTTGCACAACACAGTGCTAAAAGCTAATGAAAAATAGATTTAGTAGGGAACACGTTACTTTATTTCAGTCTCTCCAAAGTGGCGTGATGGAAGGCAACATGTGCGACAGAACAGCTTGTGAACTAGTTGTGTAGGCTCTGTGAAGCAGCGCTGTTTGTGAGTCAACGGCGTGAGCTTCAAATGCCACACTGCTGATCCTGCCGGGCCTCAACCAAAGTAAAAACAGACTGTGATGACAACTCTGTGGTGCCATAAAGACGCCCATTAACAATGTGTGTTTCTGGTGTTGCCGAGGGGAGATCCAGATCAGCTCACCTCAAGCTGTTGAAACAGCCTACAGCGAAAAAAAAACAAAAAAACAAAAACAAAACAACAACTACCCTCCTTGATCAAACAATCCCTACCGCATATAAGATAAACAAAATCCAACATGACAAAATGCCCAGTCTTTGTAAACAGAGGCTAAAGCAACTAACAAGGTTTGACTGGCTGCAGTGCCAGACTGTGTGTTACATCTGATGGAAACAGAGTGCAAGCTGTTGGTGCAAGGCATGGCATCGAGCCTGACAATAGCTGAGTGCTGTGTAAGCTCCACTGTGCTCTTTTTGTCGAGCTGCACAGCACGGGGGTCCAACACGTCCTCGTCTGACACGCAGAAATATAGGAACGACTTGTATTTATGTGCATATGTTTGTGTCTTCGTGGGCACCTCTTGGTGGGAATTAAGGGGCATCATGACATGTAGTGGTGGCATAGGTGGCAGATGGGTTAGAGAGAAGATGTACCCAGAAGGTATTTTTTTTTTTTTTATTGCTGAGTCATTTAAATTTGAAATTTGTGTACTGTGACCCTCCATATTTGTTTCCTTACTTCCTCTTAATACACAAGAGTTTTCATTTTGTGTTGACTTTTTGTTTAAGGTTGTATATGCGACATGTACAGCATTAATATAGCATCCAACCACTATTTGCTATGTAAGATAGAGTGGAGTAATGGTGTCCTGTCAGAGAATGAAGTCTTGCTACCTTTGTGTGTGATGTAATCCGAGCTGGTTTGTTGTGGTGGCATGTATGTTTGTGCATGTGTGTGTCCCACTGGCCGCTTTGCACTGCACTCATACAGTGGTCCTGCTGATATCAGGACGGTGTCATCGCCAAAGTGTAGCGCCCACCCTTCGGTTACCCACTGATTAACACTGTTAGCTCTGTCAGCACTGTTGCCATTGTTTCGTGCTGTTTATGGCGTGCGCACCGTTAGCTGCTAGCCACCGGCTTAGCCACTCCATGTTGAGAACTACGTCCAGACAACTCATACACTCTTAACTTCACATAGAGCCCCTTTAACTCTGTCATTTGCAGAATCACTGACTTAGAATGAAGTATGAAGTATATTGTTTTTGACATAATTTTGGTCTCCTGGCTAATTTCTTTACTTTGCAAGCAACCTATGCTAAGAGATTTGTATGCTTCTCTAATATTTCATTGTATTTTGCATTGCACAGTGCATAAAGTCCAGCTGTCCTTGTGCCAATGTTACCTTAGTATGCACCGTGGAACTCTGTAAGTTGTCAATGTCTCTGCACCAATGTCACTAAGACAAATCCCCGACATTTATTTGCAGTCTATGTCTACTGCAATTCTAAAAAAAAAAATATATAAAACACTGCCACTGGTGAGAACATTACATTTTTTTTACCATTAAAGCACGAGGGCAGACTCTTTATTGGCATTTTACTAAGCTAATCTTTCAATCATGCTTCCTCACAATTAGATTTTTTATTGTGTCATGATGATTATGAACAGATAACGGATACTAATTTCCATAATGTTAATGGTTTCCATGCTTTCAGGGGCCCTTCCTTAGCTAGGTATTAAAAAATGTTGATTTGAAATCCAAGGACACTGCGGTCCATCTAAATTTCAGTCTGCTCTAATTTTATATATACAGAAAAACATCTGTCAAACCATGCTACTGCAAATTGAAACAGCAATTTCATTCTGATGTTTTCAGACGCTGATGACATTGCGCTGATGTTATTGTTGGTAATGACAAGCTCAGAGGGGTGTTTATTTTAAAGGCACTTATGACTACAGCTTTGAAAAGTCTTCTCTTTCCAAGCTGTTGAAATACCAATAACTTTTATAGGCGGTAGTCATTATGCTGTCTTTGCCTGGTCTATAAAATGAAGACATTTTTAACCCTCAAGTGTCTATCTAGTCAAATAAAGGTCATTCACAGCATGGTTACAGAATAGTTATCCTGTTCCATTAATAAGGATGTGTAACACATACATGCAGTACCCATACAATCCTTCCTTTGGCACTCCCTTAGGCCCTGTCATTGTAGTCACTGTGTCATATGTGAATGAGGTCTTGATTCATATCTGCACAAATGTCACAGAGTCGAACATGTACTGACAGGTAACAAAGAAACTTTTTTTTTTTTGAAAGAATGGGGTTTATTCTGTGGCCTGAATTGTTGGAGACATGTCTGCTCCACAGTGATGCATTTATTCTGTAAGAGGGCTCATCAGGTTTTTGAAATCATGAACATTTTGGCATGATTTTAAAATCCTCAAGTATTACGTGCATCTTTTGTGCAGAATACTTTTCATGATGTACTGTATGGCTCTTTTTCCTGGTGTTTATAACTTGCACCATCTCCAAAATCAACTAATATTCCATACCTTAAGTAAGTTGGACTTTTTTGAAAATATGTTTTTTTTTTCTTGCTGAGTTAGATGAGAAGCATAACACCACTTTCATGCCTTTACGGTAAACATGAAGCTGGAGCCAGCAGCCAGTTAGCTTAGCACAAAGACTGGAAACAACTAGCCTGGCTCTGCCCAAAGGTAACAAAATCTGTCTACCAGCACCTCTGACTAATCCATATGCTTTAAAGCATCTTGTTAGTTTAATCCTGCACAAAAAACAGTGTAAAAACTAAAAGTTGTGGCTTTAAGCGGGGTTATGTGCAACCTCACCAAAATGACAACACTCCAGGAAATTACTGTTCCCGTTCAGAGAAAACCCTGTAACGTGTTTTCTACACTTTTTGTGCCCATTAAAACACAGATGTTAGGCTAATTAGTGGCTTTAGAGAGGCTGGTAGGCAGAATTTGTTACCTTCGGACAGAGCCAGGCTAGCTGTTTCCTTATTCCCAGTCTTTGTGCTAAGCTAAGATAATTGGCTGCTAGTGGTATCGATTTTCCCATCAAACTCTCGACAGAAGAAGAAAGCAACTAAGCGCATTTTCCCCAAAATGTTTAACTATTCCTTTAATGCAAGTTTAAGAACAGAGACCAGGCTTTTTTGATTTTTCAAGTTCTTACAAATCTCCCCCGGCCTCCCTCCTTCTTTTCTTGACTCTCTCTCCAAAGTCTTCCCTCCTGAGGAACATTAGCGGTAGCCTGAAGACTCCAAGCTGAGATGTTGCCGGCACCCTGAGTCTCACCCCTCCACCAGATTCCATCATCCGTCGACCTCATCACCTCCACTCACCGGTCAGTTTCTTTCGCCAGTTCATATTGCACTGAAGCTTTTCACCACATTCTGCTGAGACATGCTCTGTGCTAGTTCACTGAAATGTAATTGTCCTGCAACTGTCTCCCTAGTACTGAAGCGTGTGTTTCAACTATCTGTACACATACGCCATTTTTGTGTGTGGATGTATGTGCTTTTTGTTAACTGGTTGTTAAACTTTTTAAAACATTTGCAAGATAAATAAGTAGGTCAACTTATCAAAGTAAGGCCATGAAACAATACTAGTTCTGAGTGGCTTAGAAAAAAGCTTTGATACATTTTACATCAAAAAGATACACTACAATGATATACTAAGCCCCTGACACACTACGGCAACTTCCACTGAAGTTATAAATGACTATTTTTAACTTTTGTTTGTTTGTTTTGTTTAAATGCTATTACACAGTACACTGTAACTTTTTAAAGTTTTAAAAAGTTGTATGAAATGCTGTTAGAGATGGTGTGCTCAAACAGCCGTAGGTGCTTTTTTAATCCTTATCAGAGAAATCTAGGCTGACAGAAAAGTGACATCAGTTTTGCAACAACAGCCTAAGGGAAGGGAAGTGGGAGGAGATGGTGTGTGCGCATGTATGTACACAACATTTTCCCACACAACACTTAAACATTGCAGAAGTGAAACTTCTCCGGTGTGCCTGGTGCGTACTGTAGGAGAACTACGGTGGCCGACACAAAAATGCGAATAGCCATATTTATTTAGAAGAACATAGTGGACTCTGTGGAGGAGGACCCACTCCATATGCAAACACGGCTCATCTAAGGTAATGAAAACACAATTCTTTTTTTCGCGTGATTATAAACTAATGAAAACATAATTATAAATATAATATACCATTTCTTCCAGTAGATGCTCCTAAATCCTACACACTGATTCTTTTTTGAGGGGAATATCCCCCAAATTAAGAATCCCAATATGTTATTTCTATCCCCTAGGACAGTTGAATCAATATTTGAGAACATGAGCTACTCTCCCTCTCAAAGCCAGAACCCAGAGAAGTAAGTCTTAAACTTATGATGTCATCGAGTATAAAGTTTGGAACTGCTCCATAGACAGTGAATGGGAGCCTGATTTTGTGGACACACAGTATGTTTGTTTTCTTTTTTATACCCAAATGAGTTTATTCTGTTGCAATGTTCTCAGCTCTGACACATAAGATGTTCCCACCTGCAGCACATTCTCACTCCCAACTTGTCAAATACCAACGCTTGGTCAGTGGCCCTAAACGTCAAACTGTGATGCTCTAGGTACAGCTCCAACATCAGTTTTGGACAGTGTCTCACTTTATGCTCATCATTGTGTCTTTTCAAAATAAACTTCTGTTTTCAGAAAAAATGTACCGTTTCTGCTCATAAAACGCACACAGTTTCTTTTCAACATAAACTTCAAACATAGGTTAAAAAAAAACTTCCTTGACTTCCTTAGATGTAGGCCAGAAAAGCATGTGGTTAGACTAAGAAGAAAAAAAAAGAAAGAAAGAAAAAAAAATGTTAGTTTGGTTTAAAATAGCTATGTATGTTACTAATGTAATCTAAAGTCATGTGATACACATCAGATACATCACTTGATATACGTCACTGGCATAGCATATGACACATACCATGTTGCAAACTATGTTGATATTAGTGGACATGAACAGTCGTCTTGCAGGTTAAAGTCTGGGGTTTGTTTGACCCATCCATCTCCCCACCTTCCCATCCTATGCAGACTCTCTTGCTCTTTAAACTATATGGCATTTGCTAAGATCATTAAACAATCCCGCCACCCTGTGCATCTCATATCAGTCCTAAAGGTGGCTTCTGTGTATCAGTATCTGACACAGAGGGCCAGTGAAAAAGCATTGGTATTTGACCAGTTGGGAGACCGGGTTGTCCCCTGGGTGCTCCCAGTGACATCTCTAACATCTTTCCCAATTCATTGTCTGTGTAGCAGCTCCAGAATTTGTGCTTGATGACATCATAACTTCAAATTGTAGCACTTTAGTTTTTAGATTTGGGAGACTTGTTCGTGTTTACTATTATTTTTGGACTGTTTTAGACCATATAAATAACAAGTATGAATGTTCCCTTTTCCCTTTCCGTTTCCCTTAAACTTTAAGGGAAACTACCCCCATTTTGAAAATTCAGTCTTTAAGGCTTAAAGACTACTGCTGGATAACCCTTTTTAAAAACATGGACTGTAATGTAGATGTAGATGTTGAGTAATTGATGAGATCATTTCAACTCAGTAACTACTGTACAAAGCTGCAGAGTCATACATGCTGATCTACAGTTAACACCTAACCAAAAGGAAAATACTGCATAAACATGCAATAGCAGTGGAAGTAATGCCTATGTGACTGTACTCAGGGGAGGTCTGCACAGAGTATTCTGGGATTCATTAGCTGCCAGAAAGCGGATGACTCATTGTGGTCTCCCTGACCTCTTCTTTGTTTTTCTCTCATTTATTCACTACCTTGCATCACTAGTGAACTTAAACATGCAGCGAGTTGCCTGCTTATCATTCAACAGAACATCAACAGCAGCACAGATGAAACATCACCAATAAAGGGAAAATAGAGATGTAATCCACCTTTTCAAAAATAATAACGAGCAAAACTTAATTTATAAAAAAACATTGTTCAGAGCTAGGCCAACGATCACTCCTGCATTTTCCCTACAGCACAGAAGCAAATGAACTGGCAAGAAATTGTGTTTTAAGAGAAAATTATGGCTTCTGACTGAGTGGTTCTTTATCTTGCAGAGCCTGTGTGTGTGTGGGGGGGAACAGTGCACCCCTCCCTCAGGCAGAGACTGCAGTTGAGGTTTGAGGCTGCTCTGGTATTACCATATACACTCACAGATTCACAAAAAATACTGTCACACCTCATACTGGCTGTGCCATGAATATCAATGGTTGCTCTCCTTTTGGACTCACTCTACAAAACAGACAGTGAAAAATGTTCATGCATGACTACGTTCCACCTGGCCCACTCCATATATCCAGTTTAATGGGATAATGAACACACAGTATAAAGGAATTGTGCATGACACCAAGCTGTTACGCACAATGCATGACTTATGTCACTGATTTTGCTCCTTCAAGGGACTATATTTTTGGTAGCTGTTTCAAGTGGTGTGTCTGTGACATTCCAACAAGTCACCTTGACAGTGGTGTGAATAATTTTGGTAATAAAAAACAGAAATGGCACTCGCTCAGGACTGGAATACAGCAGTTGTACTGTGTGAAATACTCAGGGTAAATATTTTTTGCATTAGTCTGGAAATGATTTTGCTGACACATTTGCCATGTTCACACCCCCTCCCGTTTCCAATTTTAGTTGGCCTACTGAGGGAAAAATCCTTGCTCATTGCTAATGGGCAAATACAGTTTCCATCCAGAAATAATAAGAAAATAATTTGAGGGAAATGTGTCTCTAGGTGTGCAAGATCCTTGAGGGACTTCTTTTCCTCTGTTTTGTTCTTCTTGCAAGTTCATACCCACTTCACAAACACAGCTGG
This sequence comes from Epinephelus moara, assembly GCF_006386435.1. Classification (NCBI taxonomy): domain Eukaryota; kingdom Metazoa; phylum Chordata; class Actinopteri; order Perciformes; family Serranidae; genus Epinephelus; species Epinephelus moara. The sequence continues at coordinate 16,153,753 of NC_065506.1, read as the reverse complement.
AACTATTCTGACTGCTCTTTTGTCTGAAAGGAGAGCAATCGGCAGAGGTGCCCTGTTCAACCATCCAGGTGCTGAGCTTGGCACAGACAAGAAGAAGAACCCTGTCAACCTTTCTGATACGCTTGCCTGTGTTCGAACAAAGAGGATGCTTACAGACAGGCATAATTGAAGAGATCATGCAGTACCTGCATATCCTCCTGCCAGGCACTTTCCAAGTCTTCACAGCTGTGCAGGCAAACTATCCCACGGAGAAATGACAAAAACAAGGAAACAAAAAACACAAAGCCAATAAGCAGCACTGAAGCTAAATTAGCTACGTCTTTGTGGGAAAGAATGGCCCTGATGGTATTGACAAGGGAGACCCGTTGTGTTTTTGATCCCCATTCAGAGCCGAAAACTCTGCAGGATTTTTTTGGAGATGGTCTACACAGACATGATTAAATAGAAAATAAATAAATATTCATAACAAAGCCAATGCAGTGCCAGATGTTACTGTTAGTTGCTCTCAGAATACTACTATCCCCAAAGATCATTCAGTCTGACAGGCATCAGGGGTGAAAACACACACATACACACAAAAAGGCCTGCAAAGAGAACATCACATAATCCATCAAAGCTGACTTCTCAACTACCTTGTGACCAAAAATGCTCATTGGGCACCTTGTGACTCTTCCCACTGAGGTGACCCGCTACAAATGTATGTTCTTATCGTACAGTGAGATACTTTTTGTAAAAGGTGGCCAACCTGTTGTCTATTTATAATAGATAAGATTCCTCTGATAACATAAAACACTAAGTAACTCACTGAAAGCATTCAAATGTCAAATTTGCATTGGTATCAGGGGGGAAGAAACTGGTCAGCTCAATTACCGACTCATGGGGGAGGCTGTTTTTGTTGATTTTTTTAATGACAAAGATGTTTTCAAGCAGTTGAATACAATCCATTAAATGAAGTTCAGTTAGATAGACAGGTATATAGTTGTATTGATAAATGTATAGTTGTCTAGATAGATGTGTCGATGTATAGATAGATGTATAGATAGACAGATGTAAAGATAGATGTATAGATAGATGTCTAGATAGACAGATGTATAGATGCATAGAAAGATGTATGATGTTTAGATAAACAGATGTATAGAAAGACGTATAGATGTCTGGACAGATGTATAGATTTATAGATGTCTTGAAAGACAGATGTATAGATAGATGTATGGAAGTATAGATGTAGAGATAGATGTATAGATGTCTAGATAGACAGATGTATAAATGCTTCAAAAGATGTATAGATGTTTAGATAAACAGATGTCTAGATAGATGCATAGATGTCTAGATAGATGTATAGATAAATGTATAAATGTAGAGATAGATAGTTAGATGTCTAAATTGATGTATAGACAAATGTATAATGTAGTAATAGACAGATGTAAAGGTGTTTAGATTGAAGCATAGATGTATGGATAGATGTATAGATGTCTATATAGACAAATCTATAGATAGATGTCGAGATAGACAGATGTATAGATGTCGACATAGATGTATAGAGGTCTAAATAGATAGATGTATAGATGTCTAGATAGACAGACGTATAGATGTCTACATAGATGTATAGATGTCTACATAGACATAGATGTCTAGATAGATGCATGATGTATAGACAAATGTATAAATGTCGAGATAGATAGTTAGATGTCTAGATTGATGTATAGACAAATATATTAATGTAGAATTAGACAGATGTAAAGGTGTGTAGATTGAAGCATAGATGTATGGATAGATGTATAGATGTCTTTGTAGACAAATCTATAGATAGATGTATAAATGTCAAAATGGACAGATGTATAGATGTCTACATAGACGTATAGAGCTCATGATAGATAGATGTATAGATGTCTAGATAGACAGATGTATAGATGTATAGATAGATGCATAGATGTATAGACAAATGTCGAGATAGACAGATGTGTAGATTCCCAGATAGATGTATAGATAGCTGTATGGATGTCTAAATAGATGGATGACTAGACAGATACATAGATCGGTCTAGGTAGATGTGTGGATGGACGGATGGACGGACGGACGATAGATAGATGCACTCATGTGGCACCAAATGTTGAATATTATTTTGAGGCAGATGTATTCTACTAATTAGCAGAAGCGACAGAAGAAAATAATCACCACTATTTAATTACATCTTTTTTACCAGCCAATTAATTCTGACCTAACAGAGGTTAAGCATGTCGGTTGAATACATTTCACACTGGACACGCAGTTTTTTGTGATCCGCTTCTGAGCCGACCTTTTCTTGCCCAAATCCACTGGGGGATCAGAGGTCATGCTCAGTTACATAACAACACCTCTGGAGGTGTCAGGGACTCCATGTCTTACTCATAGACCCTGAAACAGGCCTCTATATGCTAGCGTGCAGACCTTATTAACAATCCTCGTGATAAATTAGCCACATACAATCGATTACTGATACATGATACGATCCACATAAATGCCGTCATATCAAGCATAATTACTCATATCAGTGTGAGCTGGACTGCTGTTGTATTGATGTTTTATTCCCATCTGCACTAATTAGACCTTCCTGTGTGCGAGTAATGCAACACTGTCTGTGCACACGCTCACTTGCATGAATAACAAAACTATTCTGAAGAGTGGCGTTGAATGCATCATTCCCTGCGTGAAGTAAAGGACAGACCAGTTTGGAAACTGTGCACAGCAGAGAGATGGGGAGGCGTGTGGAAAAATTTGTAGTGCAAACATGTTCTGTTAAAATTGTAGCTCCAACAATCTATTTCACGGTCTCTGAATGGCAGCGTTGATTCAGCACCACGGACAGTGACGCAAGGCAGCACTGAATCCTGAGGTCTGAGCTGACATCACTTCAGACTACAGTGTTTTTATCCTCTCCTCTGTTCTCTCTCCATCTGTTCACATTGTCTTCGTGAAGTGGAGAAAGAGTGGCACGTTTGTTTTTAAACTGTGCTGCACTCCAAAGGCTGCTGCACGTTGCATTCCAGCACGCTGCTATCTTTTTAATTATTCACCCAAATATGCCTTTGATCCGAGCACCTGACCAAGCTTCCATTTTCTTTCCAAACCGCCCTTCTAAATGAAAGTGGCTGAGGTTTGAAACCATTGATGAGTGTCTTAAAAGTACCAGTGAGCTAACAGAATTCCCACAGCTATGCTGGAGAAAAATACAAAGAAGGATCACAACACATATGAAGACTTGGAGCATATGTGAAAACAGATGATATTAATTTTGAAACAACGGACTGAATCTTCCATACTGAAGCAATTTTTATTTTTTTTTTATATGGAATTCTTATCAGGGTAGAAACCTGCCTCAACAAGAGGATCTGTGTTTAAACTCCATGTCAGGAACATCTTAATCTGCTGAGGTATCCTTGAGAAATACAAAATCAGAAAGTGATTTAAGACTACAATAACTCACAACTACTGCTTTATTTAAAGGCATGTAATATTTAAAATTCCATTTGGTATTTAAGCTGAAAGGGCTCTTAACTATACCATGAAGAATATATAGCACAGTAGACCAGTTGAGCAGAGTACCACAGAGCAGTGCTTCTCAGTCCTAAGGAATTACAGCTATGCTGGTTTTCTACCCTCCCAGGTAGTTAATAGCATTCACTTGGTTTCTCAGGTGTAAATAGTCCCTGTTAGATGGTTAGAATGAAAACCAGCAGGGCCCTGGCTCCCGAGGTCCAGGATTGAGAACCACTGCTGTAGAGAACATTTCTACAAGGCTTCACAGCAGTGTCTTTCGTGAATAGTCCTTGGGACCTACAGTCCTGCTGGTTTTCTTTATAAACATCTGACAGGGACTTTTTTTATGCCCAGTATGCCAGATGAATGCAATTATTTAGCAGCACACCTGGGTCCGGCAGAGCTGAAGTGTTATGAGGACAGGGCTCTTTGGTATTATGGTCTACATATTGTGAATCCACATTGTAAAGAACTAGAATTTATAAGAATATATAACATAAAACTTCAATTAATAGCCCGGGCTATTATTTCCTTAAATCATTTAAATCAACGGGTCTATATTTGGGACAGGCCTTTAATTCCTTGACACAAAACCGTTGCTCAGCAAAGATGGGAAATACAATTAAAATGTTTATTTAAACCAGTATAAATATTACTTGTATAAAAATTAGGCTTCAGACAATATATTAATTATGAATCATTTATTTGATCTAGCCCCGATAGACAGCGCATCACAGAGAGAAAGAGCTATGGCACTCGAGGATTACAGCACCCAGCATACTGACACAACACCACCTTATCCTGTTAAAACAATACTCACAACTTGGATTAATTTTTATGATAAACCTGTTTGATTCTTTTGATCTGAGGACCCTTACTGACTAAAGGAATATGAATAACTTACAGGGCAATTGAGAAATGGACACATAATTTGGCTGGGTTTTATACATCTAAAGAACCCCCTTTTGCCTTCAGAACTGGCTTAATTCTTCACGACATAGATTAAACAAGGTGCTGGAAACATTTCTCAGTGATTTTGGTCCATATTGACATGATAGCATCACGCAGCTGCTGCAGATTTGTCAGCTGCACATCCATGATGTGAATGTCCCGTTCCACCACATCCCAAAGGTGCTCTATTGGATTGAGATCTGGTGACTGTGGAGGCCATTGGAGTACAGTGAACTTATTGTCATGTTCCAGAAACCAGTTTGAGATGATGTGAGCTTTGTGATATGGTGTGTTATCCTGCTGGAAGTAGCCATCACAAGATGGGTACACTGCGGTCATAAAGGGATGGACACGGTCAGCAACAATACACAGGTAGGCTGTGGTGTTTAAATTGTGCTCAGTTGGTACTAAGGGGTCCAAAGTGTGCCAAATAAATATCTCCCACACCATTACACCACCACCACCTGCCTGAACTGTTGATACAAGGCAGGATGGATCCATGCTTTCATGTAGTTTAAGCCAAATTGACCCTACCATCTGAATGTGGCAGCAGAAATCAGGACTCATCAGACAAGGCAACGCTTTTCCTTCTACTGTCCAGTTTTGGTGAGCCTGTGTGAATTGTAGCCTCACTTTCCTGTTGTTAGCTGACAGGAGTGGCACCTGATATGGTCTTCTGCTGCTGTAGCCCATTTGCTTCAAGGGTCGAGGTGTTGCCCATTCAGAGATGGTCTTCTGCATAGCCTGGTTGGAACGAGTGGTTATTTCAGTTACTGTTGCTTTTCTATCATCTTGAACCAGTCTGGCCATTCTCCTCTGACCTCTGGCATCAACAAGGCATTTTCACCCAGAGAACTTCAGCTTACTGAATATTTTTTTTTATCTATTTAACCAGGATGTCCTATTGAAATTGAATTTTTTTTTTACATGAGAGACTTGGCCAAAGTAGCAGCCAATCAAAAGACATTTAAAATGCAACAAATACAACATATAACACAAAAATCCACAATAAAACAACAACTGTTCAAACACAGTGGCCTCTCAAGGAAAACAAGCACTATGTCAGCACATTCTTTATGATGCCCTTAAATTCATTGGTAGCCATAAGTGTTTCTAATTTTAGATCTTTTTGAAGATTGTCCCATGTCCATAGAGCACAGCAGGAAAATGTAGTTTTCCCTAGATCTGTTAAAACCCGGGGTACATTATAAAGCAACCATCCTCTATAAACCCTAGAGATGGTTGTGTGTGAAAATCCCAGTAGAAACCCTAGAGATGGTTGTGTGTGAAAATCCCAGTAGATCAGCAGTTTCTGAAAAATCAGCCCAGTAAATCTGGCACCAAGAGCCATGCCACGTTCAAAGTCACTTAAATCACCTTACCTCCACATTCTGATGCTCGGTTTGAACTTCAGCAGGTCGTCTAGACCATGTCTACATGCCTAAATGCATTGAGTTGCTGCCACGTGATTGGCTGATTAGGTATTTGTGTTAATGGACAGTTGAACAGGTGTACCTAACAAAGTGGCCGGTGAGTGGAAATCACAAGAAATAAATGATTCACCAGTTTATTCAAACATTTAAAACTACTGATGCACAGCATTGCATTGACTTTACAAAGCGACTATTCCCCCCTCAAACCAGCCCCCAAATTTTGCCTCGTTGCTGAAACAAAACTAAATGACCTGACATAAGCAGGAGGAGTCGCACAAATGCTGCCTTTGCACTGTTTAAATGTCCCGAGCTTTCCACTCTACACAAATGTTTGCATTCTTACTCTGCCCTGTGGGACTCTCAGTCATCCTGCTCTCCCATTGGCCTGGGCCGTGCGCTCATTATGCAAATGAGACAGTGGGCGTGGCCTTTGCACAGGAGTACGAGTTGACGTCACGTACGGAGTGGCAGCAGAGGGGGGGTGC